>NW_017308172.1:130477-139342 GCF_000935625.1 Nanorana parkeri
ATGTTCCGGGTGAGGGGACCCCAGGAAGACAGGGGGGTGTAGGGTCTCCGGTATTTTATTATCCCTCTCCACGCTGTGAGTGAGGTAATTATTCCAGCCCCGATTTCCCCCCAGTCTCATAGTAGAGCCCTCCCCATGGAATGGTTCACTCCTCCCTGTCTCTCTCCTCATTCAGCCTCCAATGCTGGCAGTGGTCAGATGTGTGTGCTGCTCCCCCGGGCCCCTACATGGGAGGCCAATGACTGCAGCATGGAGCTCCGCAGGATTTTACGGCTGCCGAGAGTGAATCAAGGGGTGAATTGTCACTATGGTACTGAGTGTTATTATCACTACAGGGAGGACATTTTTATTGTCACTATAGGGTACCCCCTATAGTGTACCCCCTAGGGTGTCATTGTCACTATGAGGGTGTCACTGGGGGGTCCATGTGTCAGGGGCTGGAGGGGCTGAGGGTTCTGGGGTATTGGGTCTGATGGTCTATGTGATAATTCCATTAATATTGGGCCATAAGGCTGAGTATACCAGGTGCTGCCATAGATATTGGGGTGTCAGAATGAGTCTACCAGGTGTTGCCATACATGATTTATGCATGCACTGCTCTTTGGCATGATATACCAGGTTTACTGCTCATTGCATGGTATTCCAAGTTTATGTAACTGGTGCAATGCTGGGCTGGTATGCAATTATTTCCAGGGCTGGTATTTATTCCTAGTTTTACCCTGGTGGGCGTGAACTATAGACAACAACACTGGGTCTTGTGAACTTCTTTCAGACAATCCCATGGAAAAGTGGAAGAGTGCATTGGGACAGTGTGCATATGACGTCATTAGAGACTACCCATTACATCCAAGAATTAGAACGCTATAGAGATTATGCTATCATCTGGAAGAGTAGATCAAAGCAGCGCTTCCAGTGAACATGGCCTCAAAAGGAAAATATTAAGGATGTCCCTATACCACTCTTTCAGGACCAAGTACAAGTAAAAGTTCTTCCCCTCATGTACTTGCCGATACCAATTACCGATACTTTTTTAAAGGGACAGGTGACTAAGTGATCCATAGTACATAATAGTACATAACATGTAGCTGTACTATGGGTCATTTAACCCATTCATGTTAGCAGGTCATAATTGTAGATCCACTGCAGTGCATTCTATATGTAGCACATATACAGTACATATAGAATGCAGTGCAGCAGTAGATTCTTCTTGTTCACACAAAACACTAAGCCCAGGCCCCGTTTTACTGACTGTTGCCTCGGTCGCGGAGCCTCATGATTTTCCTCACATGTGAGGATGTTGTCGGCGCTGATCTGGAGATGAGTGTCGTGTCACTGCTGCTCCAGGTGGGGTCCTAATTTAGGTGGCCGGTGACTGCCTGGAGCGCCACCGACTGGAGCAGCAGTGACGCGACACCCGGCGCAGTAAGTAAAAAAAAAAAGCGCAAGCTTTGGCACTGTATCGGGGCATTGTACTTGTCAAAATGCCCTGTATCGGTCCCGATACCGATGCTTGTATCGGGACATCCCTAATACAGCTATTGCAACACAGATGTGGGTGAAAAGTCTGCTGGAAGTGGAAAGTTGCCACCAATCCTTGTGCAATGACCTGCATGGCTGGAGGAGGAGGAGTCACAGGAAAAGTGACGGTCATGTGACAGCCATAGGAAGAGTGACAGTCATGTGACAGGAGGAAGTTTATTGATTGTCAACAAAAACACAGCAACTAAGGACAGATAGACCTTCCCCCGCTTCCAGATCACGTGTTTAGGTCTCACTCAACCTCATTGTTCCCCTCCAGGTGGGTGACCTACACCTCTCTGTGCCCGCAGCTGAGCTCAGCCCCCTCTGCACAACGCTCTGAGCCACAGCCAGCTGCCGTGTCAAGCTCCCCATTGACGGGCGGTGTGAGAGCGTGCACACAAGAACTCCAACCGGACTGCAGGGAGGCGGCGTCGCTGGAACTTGTGACTGACACGCCCCTTCTATCTGATTGGTCTATGCGCTGACAGCGGATCCGTCCCCCTAAACCAGCCCGCGTATTAAGGATTTTCCTCACACGCGAGCGCCGCCCACCGGAGCAGCAGTTACGCGACACTCGGCGCGACATGGCACGGTAAGTTAAAAAAAAAACAGTGCAAGCTTCGGCGCTTTGTATCGGGGCATTTTGACAAATACAAGTACTTGTCAAAATGCCCTGTATCAGTCCCGATACCAATGCTTGTATCGGTATCGGGACATCCCTAGTAAATATGACACAAATTATATTATGTATTTTTGTACATTGAAGATAGACGAGATGGACAGAAACCACAGTGTGTTCTGTGTAGCGAAACACTAGCTACCGAAAGCATGAAGCCATCAAAGCTAAAGAGTCATTTAGACACAAAACACTCGGTCTATGCAACAAAACCTGTTGAATATTTTCAGCAAAAACTACAGGAGCTGTGGGCATCACAAAAGTGCCTAACATCTTGTTCAAACAAGAGCAGGCACTCCGAGCATCTTACCATGTAGCTTAGTGTACTGTAAAATGCAAGAATGCCCACACTACTGCACTTACCTGCTGCCATTAACATGGCCAGAGAGGTCCTGGATCAACCTACTGTGGCTAAATTGAAGACGATTCCACTATCCAACGATACCATACGCAGGAGGATTCAAGAAATGTTAGATGACTTAAAACAAAAGATCACAGCTCGCATCAATGCTAGAAAATTCTATTTATTACAATTGGATAAATCCATGGATGTTGTGAACCATCCCATTTTACTGGTTTATGTGAAGCATGTGTGGGAAAGACATTCAGGAGCAGCTTCTTTGCAGCAGAGAGTGTCCCACCACTACTACTGCAGAGGACATTTTCAATACTTTGGATTCATATTTGGGTTCAGTGGGCCTGACATGGGATATGTGTGCTGGAATCACAACTGATGGTGCAGCCTGCATGACTGGAAAACACTCAGGGGTGGGGAAGATAATTATTGAATAGGCACCAAATGCGATTTGGAACCATCGCTTTTTGCACAGGGAGGCATTAGCAGCCAAGGATTTGGTGCCAGTGCTTCACGAAACGATGTTGTCAAAGTGGTGAACTACATTAAACGGAGTGTCAAGAATGCCAGGTGTTTTGAGAAGCTGTGCATAGACCTTGGCAGTGAACATGTGCAGGTGCTGTATCGTGTGGACGTGAGCTGGCCTTCCAGGGGCAAAGTCCTCTCCCATTTATATGAACTGAGAATGGAAATTGTGGCCTTTTCCCCTAAGTACAACTCTCGCAGATGTGTTTGAGCAGTTGAACATATTAAATGTGTCTATGGAAGGGCACAATGTGTTTGTTCAGACCACAGAAAAAATTGTGGACCAGTCATGTTTCCAAAGAGAGATTTGATATGTTTACCAATGCTTGGCACGAGCTTGCACACCAGGACACCACAGACAGAAATGAAATTAAGAAAACTACAATAGCACATCTCACAAAAATGCAGGAACGTTTCAATGACTACTTCCCAGAGCAGCACAGGGATGACGGTTAGGTATGTGATCCCTTTGGAATCGAATTGGAAAGTGTCATGTTGCCAAGCAATGAAGAGAGTCAGCTTGTAGAGATCTCATGGGATCAGTGCTAAAAAAAAAAAAAAAAAAAAGAATTCACTGAGGTAACACTCTCTCAGTTCTAGTATCAAAATCATCCTACCATTCAGCACAACCTATATTTGTGAGAGTGGCTTCTAAGTTCTGGTTCAGCTGAAGAGAAAACATAGGAACAGAATGGACATTGAACATGACATCAGAGTTGTTTCGTCTACCAGCACCTCAGACTTTGAGACACTTATCAAGAGCAAAAAGCATTCTCAATTGTCCCATTAGTTCTAATTAAGCTCATATGTTTCAATTACTGTTTTATTGGGTTTTTAACTCAACAGCACTTTCATTTTCACTAGTGCTGTGATTACTGCACTATTTATTTTGGAAATAAGCCATTTGTGTACTGTTCAAAATGTGCATATTAGGGAAAATTGTTATCATACTTACCATAATTTTCTTTTCCTGGCTTATACTCATGTCGGCATACCTACGGGTCAGCTCCTCCCCCCTGATCCCACAGGACCACCTTTTAACTAGCTATAAAAGACAAGCTCCCTCCCCCAGTACCTGTTCAATGACAAGCCAAAACATGACCAGCAGGAACCGGGTGGGAAATCTTGTCCTCTGGATGGAAGGGGCGCAGGATCTGCATGTGATCTATGTTTATGGTGCTGTGGAGAGCGCTCATGGCAGGAATCCGAAGTGGAGGAGCGCCTCATGTCCCGCCATCCCCATAGCGATACACGCGCTTGCGCAGATTTCGGGACCCAGACGCCGGTGCCTGCGCAGAAGGGATCACGCTCGCCGCTGCCTCGCGGCGGAAGAAAAATAGGAAAACCCTGAGATCAGAGCTCCCCAAATATTATTTTGAAAAGGAAATAATTTTTGGGCCGTGACTTAATGACCAATCACCAATAATGTGGGTCCTTAGGTTACACAGGTTGAGAACCACTGACTTAGAGGACCTGTAACCTTCAAGCTAGAGATTAATTTTCTCTCAATTGTAGAAAATGTGCTTCCCCATTTACATGCCTATATGGATTTGGAACTACTCCAGCAAAATAGGAAAAATAGTAATTTTGAAGCAAAGAAGTTTAAAGGAACACACAAGTAATATACAGTACATACAGTAAATTGTAAATAGAAATATAATAGGTATCTGAAGACTAACAGCAGAAAAAGTCTGCTCTGTTCTTATTTTTTTGTCCCAAACATGTAAAATTATAACTATTGTTGAATGACTACCTCTGCTGGAAGTCTGTTTCAAGCATCAACCACCCTGCTGATCCTCATTCACATCCTTCATTTAAAGGTTTCAGTCATGTACTCCCTTTCCATTCTTTTCTAAAGACTTTACAAATTAAGTTCCTGTCTTCTCTCCTGGTAGGTTTTTTCCTTAAACCTTTCAGCATTTTTGTTGCCCGTCTCTGGACTCGCAACGTCTTATCAATATCTTTTTCTAAGTGATCTCTCCCCTTATGGCTCCTATTGGCCCAGCAGTTGGAGCTTCAGCTTCTCACAATTGTGAAGAAAGGCTCCTATTGTTGCTAGGCTGCAAGGACGCAGTCAAGGGTGTGGCTGTAAAAGATTGTCCCTCATATAAGTATGGATTTACAACCATAATACTGTATGTAAATATACAGTAATATTGTATCACTGTGACCCTTTACGATTAATGGTAAATCATACTAAATGACAGTAACATCACAGTAACGATAACATCAAAGCATGAATAAATATTGAAGATGTACAGTACACACCTCTAACTACAGTCATGGCCAAAAATATTGGTCCCCCTGCATTTCTGTCAGATAATGCATCACTTTGTGCAGAAATTTGTTGCAATTAAAAAAAATTAAAGCATTCTCATGCTTATTTATTTTGTTTGTATTGGTATGACACAAACAATTGAAGGAAAAAAAATCCAAATCTGACATATTCCACGCAAAACTCCTAAAATTGACGGGACAAAATTGTTGGCACCTTCTCCAAATTACAAGATATAATTGCATTCCAAGTTTTTGTGGAAAAGCATGGACTATCTCAAGGTCCATCTCCATAGATCTTAATGTTCCTGTGTCCACTGTGCGCAACATTGTCAAGAGGCACTGTAGCTAAGCTCCCTGGACATGGACGAAAGAGAACAATTGATCAAAGATTGCAATGAAGGATTGTTCGAATGGTGGATAAAGACCCACGATAAACTTCCAGACAAATTCAAGCTGATCTTCAGGAGCAGGGTACAACTGTGTCAGCTCGCACTATAAGTCACCATCATCTGAATGAAAAGGGACGCTATGGTAGAAGACCCAGGAGGACCCCACTGCTGACACAGAAACATAAAAAAGCCAGATTGAAGTTTGCCAAAACTTACCTGAGAAAGCCACAATCCTTTTGGGAGAATGTACTGTGGAAAGACTAAACAAAATGACAGCTTTTTGGTAAAGCCCACCATTCTACTGTTTTCAGAAAAAGAAATGAGGCCTTTAACCTCCCTGGTGATCTGATTATTCAATATTTTTTTTCAAATTTTTTTTGTTCTATTTTGTTCTGTTTTTTTAACTTTTAAAATTCCCACCGGTTCCGCCCCCTTGCGACGCGGACGCTCGCAAGGGACGGACTCCAGAAGACGGATGCCGGCATCGGCCGGAGGACACAGCACGGCTCAAGGGACAAGGTAAGTAACGCTACGCTGTAATCCCGAGTGTTGATCGGGGTTACCGTTTATGGTACTGAAAATTAACCCCAAGCCACACTCGGGATTACCGCCAAGGAGGTTAAAGAAAAAATACAGTCCCTACAGTCAAATATGTTGGAGGTTCACTGAGGTTTTGGGGTTGCTTTGCTGCTTCAGGCACTGGATGTCTTGACTGTGTGCGTCATTATGAAATCTGAAGACTACCAAAGAATTCTGGCATGCAATGTAGGGCCCAGTGTCAGAAAGTTGGGTCTCCATCAGAGGTCATGGGTCTTACAGCAGGACAATGACCCAAAGCACACGTCAAAAAAAAATTGGTTTAAAGCGCTGGAGAGTACTGGACTGGCCAGCAATGAGTCCAGATCTGAATCCCATAGAGCACCTTTGGAGAGATCCCAAAACAGCAGTTGGGAAAAGGAACCCTTCCAATCTGAGAGACCTGCAGCAGTTGGGGAAAGAAGAGTGGTCCAAAATTCCTATAGAGAGGTGTAAGAAACTCATTGATGGTTACTGGAAGCGATTGATTTCAGTTATTTTTTCCAAGGGCTGTGCTACCAAATTTTAATTGAGGGTGCTAACAATTTTGTCCAGTCCATATTTTGAGTTTTGCGTGGAATATGTCAGATTTGACTTTTTTTCCCTCCACTTTTTTTGTGTCATACCAATACAAAGAAAATAAATAAAACAGGAGAATACCTAAACATTTGTAGTTGCAACAATTTCCTGCACAAAGTGGTGCATTATCTGACAGAAATGCAGGGGTGCCAATATTTTTGGCCATGACTGTATAAGACCAAGACTGTGCGTGGATTGTCCAGCACAGTTGGACCAGAAAAGCAAAATCAGGCACAAAGGGTGAATATAAACATCCTTTGTTTATATAACAAAAATCTAAATGACAATATATGGTGACATATACAAAAAAAACAACAACAATGGGCTCATGAATACATGCATCACTAACGTATGTTACATGTACATGAATATTGGTATGGTATAATTGACGTGTGAGCAAGTGTATTCAGAACTGACAAGCAACTTATAAAATTCATGAGCAATATATTCAATTTGAGGGCAACGATGTAATCAAATGATGGGCCTCATGGATAGGTTGTCGATCACAGTGTTACATGATGGGAGTCAATGTCCAATCCATTGGGAAACCTGAATGTCTACAGAAATGCATGTGAAATGCATAGTCTGTGGAATTATCCATCCACACATGGTACCAAGTGCACCTGCACGCTATATCAGCCACCAAGCTAAAGATGATGGATATGGCAATGGGTGAATTTGGGTGAGTATCTGTGATTTGTGCACTTGATAAATCCTAAGGAAATGCAAAATGCACTAATCTCTCCCTTGAAGCTGTTGTTTCAGAAGCACAAAAACAAATCATCTGAGAGCACAAAAAATGTTATAGCGCCATAGTGGCACAGGCATAAACATGAAGAGAAAGAAATTAGGCGAGTAAAAACCAAACGTGTAAATGGTTTTGAAATGATGCAACAAGATTATCTATAATTAAGGAAGCATGTTAGTGGCTGCTTTATGTTCAAACCTCTGGAATATACAGTATCCAAAGTGTAAATCCAAAACGAATCTCTACGCAGGAGGTGTTCACTTTCCCTCGGTTGTCCCTGTACATGTTCCATCACCATTCCCCTAAGTTCATGGGGCTAATGTTTCACGTTAGCAAAGTGAACTACTACAGGCTTGTTGGGGTCAACTTCCTCCTCTTCGGAGGCTTTTTCAAGCACTATGTGTATATCAGTACAATGTTTTTGAAATCAGCTTTTAAAAAAGAGCTGGTAAATTTGCCCACATAAAACTGTGTACAAGGACATTTGAATGCTTAAACACAGAATTCAGTGTTGCAGTTAAAGTAACTATGAAGCTGGAACCTCATGCCATTACGTGGAAGTAGAAAGTGATTCCCACAGATAAGTGCATTGCATACATTGCAGTTATGGCACATTCCTTTTTCTGTGACAACATTACTAGTACTTTGACACATTTTTCAGATTCGCCTGATCAATGTAATCTGAGTGTTCTTTTGTGCTTATAAATGGGTACTGGTGGTCCCTTTGTCCTTGGTGATAGATAGAACAGTGTGAATCCACCCTTAGAGTAAGGACTTTACATGACACCCAAATGCAAACAATGCACAAAATACATGTTACATACATGCATTTTTGTATATTTACTATTTATTTTAATGGGCATGCGTAGCAAATATAAAGAAATAGGTTGTATTTATAAAGTAGTGAATTCACCATTTACTACAGGAATATCTAGTGATCGATTCACCTACAGTGAATGTTCGTTGAATGCCACATTAAATTCTTTGTAAATAAACCCCATACAAATGCTACAGGTCCTACTTTTTAAAAACACAGTGCATATGTGTGAAGAAGCTTTAAAGGAATGAATGGGATTTCTGCTTGAAATGTACATTGATTAAAATGTGTGTTGTACTTAGGAAAATGGACAAGTGCGACAAGCCCCTGTGAAAAGATATTATTTCATATACATGCACATGCTCAGCTTCCAGAGAAAATGTCTTCATACTGCAGGCAGAA
>NW_017308172.1:140041-191853 GCF_000935625.1 Nanorana parkeri
CTGAGTAGTATAATCATTCTTTGTTGCTGGCACTCCTCTCCCCAACCCGAACAGAGGCTCCTCTATAAGATTCATACAATTAAACTGGCAGTCATAAATAAAAGTCATGGGAAATAAACGAGAGGCACTTACTAGTGCATTACACTTATCATAAAATATTTACAGTCACAGTGGTGGCAATGTCCATACATGTGCATTTAACGCCAACACCTGCAGGCATTTGGCTTCATAATAAATCACATGTATAAACAAGGTAGGAGGGAAGTGTAAGTATTAGAGGTCACGCTCTGAAAGGCAGTTGGCCCATGGGATACGAACTTAATACTGTTCTATTAAAGGACAATAATATTTCTGAAAAGCCTTGCATAGAACAGAAAAATGGGCCAATGTAAAAATAAAACAGGGTTGTATGATGCATTTATGTATGTAGGTAAATCTCAATATGTAAACCTCAGCGGTGTAAATATTAGTGGAAAGAAATAAAAGCAGCATATGAAAAGGAAATTAGTGTCACATTTTCCAAGCACTGTAGGCATAATACAGTGAAAAAGGTTGTCTATGTGTTGTCCACAGGATGGCTGAAATAGGTTTCACCCTTAGGAATGCATGGGGCCACAGTGCACATGCAGTGAAAATAACGTAGCAGAAACATTTTTGGAAAAAAAGGCTGTGTGGCACCAGTTACATTATAAATCACAAGAAAAGGGTAAGTATTTAGCATTGCAGGCTGCACTTAAGTGGGTGAGGGGGTTTTATTACTGTACCAGGGTATACATACCCTGGTACAGTAATAAAACCCCCTCACCCACTTAGATGTCTCCATGTAGATAGTCTTTAGAGTGCACTTCCTCTGTATTTTTTCTGCTTAATCACATATATGCAACATTATATTTATGGTTTGGAACCTCATTCTGAAATATCCTGCATCCGTATGCTACTCTAGTTGTTTATGGATATGCTTTTCTTTCTAGTCACTCCTTTTCAATCACATTCAGCTTACGGATCGCTTAATATGCCAAGCGTCTTCTATAGTAGGAGAATGTAAACAACATAGTGACCATGACTCAATAAAATAGAAGTTAAAGCAGACCTTTACCCCCTTTCACTAAAAAATCACATCAGCATGCAGCTCTGCATGCGGATTTAAAATCATATTACATTTGTCAATAAAACATGTTTTTTTATTTACTTACAAATTAAGTTTATCCACTTCTTGGTCCTTTGGCACAAATGATGTCATGTGCCCAAGGGCTGCATCCTGGGGAGGTTACATCAGCAGAGCATAGCTGGGAAATCTCATGATATGCATGGTAACATGTCCTAGTCACATGTGCCAGAGTTCCAGGAAGTAAAGAGAGATCTAGTAATCTGCCCTTAATAAACATGGCCACTGTCAGAAGACTGGGGAAGAAAAGAGAAATAAGGTATGCAAAGAATACAATGCCAGCAATTATCTAGAAGTATGTGTTTGTAGAGTGAAATTACTAAAAATTTCAAATGGTGTCTCTGTTATTTTAAATATATGGGTAAAATGCTGCCGTAATGGATTTCTTTTGGATTTTCTTTAACCATTGTGAAATAGTTTGAGATTTGAATACTACTTTAAATATGCCAATGAAAGCACTTTATTATATCTGTTTGATAAGTCCACAAATATTACCTTGAAATTAAATCTTGGGAGCTGAAATCTAGCGGTGCTCTCTGTTTGAGCTGACTGTTAAGTTACAATATTTTCAGCTATCTCTGTTGACTGTTTTAGAAGCAATACCAAATATTACTAATTATGTTGATAGGGTAACGTTTATATAGGAATTATGTATGAATGAGAAGGACTAAGTGATGATTGATTTTCTATTTGTGTTTTTGTTTAGTCTACAAATGCAGACTAATTTAGCATACAACCATGGCATACAGATAGCATTCAATAACTAGGACTGGGAGAATAAGTAGCATTCAATAACTAGGACTGGGAGAATAAGTAAGTAACTTAAGTATAGTCAATATTTCAATGATAAATTATTGAAACTGATTTTATCTTTAAGAATTCTTATGTAATATATAATGTAGCTCAGTAGGATAAAATGTAGAAAATCTATGTCATAGGTATGTCTATGTAATGCATACATGCAGCTGTTCAGTTACTCATCACAAAGTTTGTTTTAGTTTACACTGAGCTCACATATACAGTAACTACATGTATTCAAAACACTGGCAGAACTACCAGGGTCGCAGCGGTCGCAATTGGAGTTCCGCCTGTTGGGGGGGGGCCCAGAGAGGAAGAAACTGGCTGCCGAGACACAGAAGAGGGTCCTGCATGAGTGTAAGGTAAGTCTGGACTGGGAAGGGGGGCGCGGAGGGGCGGGGGGGGTGTTGTGCTGGTGGTATTCTGAATTGCTGATTTTTATTATAATGCATTGCTTGGACTTTTAATCCTGCATAGCTGGTGGTATTCTGCATTGCTGTGTAATCATTATACAGCAATGCAGAATAGCACCAACTATGCAGGACTACAAGTCCCAGCAATGCATTATATTTTTAGGTAGGTATGCACCAGTCAGTGCCAATACTGGGCATTTTCACAAGTACTCATACTCGTAAAAATGCCCCGATACTAAACGCAGATACCGGTGTTCTGTCGAGAACGCCAATGTTCGAATCTGCCGACCTCCTCATCTGCGCTTGTGCACAGAACAGTATGATCGAGGAAACAGGGATCCGTCTGTGCGCAAATGCAGACACGGAGGTCGGCATTCTCGACAGAACACAGGCACTACATTTTTAAACTGAAGCGGCTGCCTGAAGTCCCGCGATTGCTGTGCCGTTAACCACACAGTGCCATGGTGGCGGGGGGTTACATAGTTACATAGTATTTGAGGTTGAATAAAGACATTAGTCCATAAAGTCCAACCTATTAGGATCTCATTCTAGGAGTACCCGTACCCCTGTATATTACGGTCCCTTAAGAAATCGTCCAAAAGTTTCTTGAACAATTCCACATTATTTGCTGAAATCACCGCCTGTGGCAGTGAGTTCCAGACCCTAACTGATCTTACTGTGAAGAACCCCCTTCGTACCTTGTGCTGGAATTTTTTTCCCACCAATTTTAGGTGGTGGCCTCTAGTTTTTGTAATGGAGTTAATTTTAAACAGTTTATCGCTAATGTTGCTACCACCATTGAACATTTTGTACATGGAGATCATATCCCCCCTTAATCTCCTCACCTCCAATGTGAACATGTTTAAATTTAGTAGCCTTGTCTCGTAGCTCTGGTCCTCCATACCCCTAATTAGTTTGGTTGCCCTCCGCTGGACTTTTTCCAACTCAAGGACATCTTTTCTTAGTACTGGTGACCAGAACTGGACCGCGTACTCCAGATGAGGTCGAACCAATGATCTATAAAGTGGCAAAATTATAGACTTGTAACTGCAATACATCCCCATTTTAATACAGGACAAAACCCTGCTAGCTTTGTTTACAGCAGCCTGGCACTGCAAGCTACCTTTCAGTTTGTGGTCTACAATGACCCCCAAATCCTTCTCCATTTCTGACTTCACTAGCGGCACACCCATAATTGTATAACCCATTTGTTTATTTTTAATTCCAAAGTGCATTACTTTGCATTTATCAACATTAAACCTCATCTGCCACATTAACGCCCAATTAGTGCCCTTCATAGTTTCTTGCATCGGGGCCCTGAAGGTTCTAGTTACTCCACTGATTCAGAAGCTTTGGGTGGAGGCACAAAGCAAACAACTCTTCACAGCACACATTACACATTTGAATACACTTCACAAATGCATCTTCTTTTCTTTTTATTTGTATTTACTTCTTGTATTTTGGACTGTTATCCGTATATGTTTTTGTGTTGATTTTTGTATCTTTTCCGTACCTAGCTTTATGTGATCTCATAAAGTCACACTTATTGTAATCTACTAGATATTTATTCACATTCTACACTGTTTGCAAAGCAAACCGGATACTGTCCTGCATTAAAAGAGGGGATTGTAGCGAGGGATAAGAGAATAATACTTCCACTTTATAAATCACTGGTTCAGCCTCATCTTGCGTATGCGGTGCAATTGTGGTTGCCAACTCTCAGGAAGGATGTCTTCCAGCTTGGGAGAGTTCAAAGAAGGGCCAAAAAATTAATTAAAAGGGATAGAAGGCCTGAGCTACGAAGACCGCCTCCAGCAATTAAACCTATTCTCCTTAGAAAGGAGGCGATTAAGAAGATACCTTATTACAGTCTTTCAAATCATCAACGTGGACCACAATATTCGGAACAAGTTGTTTTCACCAAGAATAGTACTGAGAACACAACACAAGGTTAGAAGAGAGGTGGTTCAATCATAGAACGCGCAAGTTTTTTTTTTTTTTAGTGTGCAAGTAGTAAAAATGTGGAATTACCTTCCACAAGCACTGGTATCCATTGATAACATAGAAAGTTCAAGAAACTTCTAGATGAGTTTTTCAGTCACTAAATATACAAGGATATGGGAAGTGTTAAATACACATAAATACAAACACACACACACACCCTACTATGTTACTGTAAAGCACTTAAAATAAGTGTTGAATTTTCAACAGACAATAGGGTCACCTCCCCTCTATGTTTTGCAGAAGTGAGGGTGAAGTCATGTACTCCTACCCCATTTATGTTGTCCTGATACAGTAGGGCAGGGGTCAGCAACCTTTTACACACCAAGTGCCATTTTTGAAACCATGGTACAACCGAGTGCCAGTGAACAATAGCAAGGGTTGCTGACCCCTGCAGTAGGGGTTATCATCCCTTATAAATTAATTAGCGGCAAAATTGCCACGTGAAAAATACTTATTTAAAATATGTTTTGGGTGGTAATGGCTGTTTAAAAAAAAACTGCTCATAGACCAGTCCCTGGAGCGCCTCTCCTCCTCTGCTGCAGCGGTCTACAGTCATGTAAATCATCACGTTCTATACAGTGTACAGGACATGATGACACCAAGGGACATTTCACTGCTGCAGCGTAGGAGAGAGGGTGGAGGGAGCGCCGTCACAGACAGCCAGCTTAGAGGATGCTATGTTCTTACATCTTTTATCTAGTGAAGTGAAAGTAAATTTCCATTAGAATACAGACGGCAATATAATTCTAATAAAGGGTTCTAAGCATTCCTGCCTCTCAGTGGTGTATTTTGGTTTGTACTGTCCTAGGCAAGACTAAACTTGGGCACCCTCAATCTAAATTTGCACCATCCCTTCCTGTTTAAGACATTTTGCGTTACCTGTCCGTCACTTGATACAACACACGCCAGTTTAAATACTTACAGGTGCACACTGTATCACTTCTGCCAGTGTCTCAGGTGGGCTGTGCAGGGTCTCAGGTGGGCTGTGTGGGGTCTATGGTGGGCTCTATGGTGGTGGGATGTGCAGGGAATGTAGCCCAAAAGCCATCAGGACACATTGCAGTCCCCAGCCTACCTCCAGGACATCCTGCCATCAGATCGCATGCGGCCGCTCGTAGGGCCTCGCGACTTGTCTAATTTACTTGATTAGGCAGCCATCACTGCCTGATTCTGTGCAGCCTGGCTCGATGGCTGGTCTGGCCCTGTGCCTCACTGGTTTGGGGGTGGCATTTTTTGCCACCTTCCTGGAAAGTGCTGCCCAAGGTAAGTGCCTGGTTTGAGGGATCAGACCCCTTTTCATGTACTGTCTGACATCTCTGGAACCTATACACAAAAGGCAGACGGAGAGCAAAAGACTAGTCCCCAGTACAGCCTGTGGTGTCCCTGCAGCTGATTGTTTTCCTAATACTGACTAGGGATGGGCTGCATGTTCGAGTCAAACATAGGTTCGACTCGAACATAGCCTGTTCTAGCTTTCGCTTAACGCCGAACATTAATCTTAATACTGACCTTACAATGCCTTGTTCTGCACTGTCTCTGTTTGTGGAGGTGGCATTCTTGATAGATGTATGACTTTGCTTTCTCATATTTGAGCTGCCAGCAAGGTTGAATAGTAAGAAGCACATCAGTGGCATCACTAAAAGATAAATTTTCAGGGTACTACCTAGGTTCAATTAACATGTCAAGTAGACAGCAAGAAAGCAATGTTTCATTGGTTTAAGTTCTGTATTCATTTATTCAAATAGAATGCAAGTGGGTGAAATCTCCTAAATGCATCAATGTAAGTAGCCCACACAGCGGACCAGTCCCCTTTTCATTTAATGGGTGCTAAAATGACCAGTGTATTCCAAAAACAGTATAGGAAGGAGAATCACCAACACATCATCATCTTCATGCTTAAAACACCTTTATTGACATCTTGGATAGAACTGCAATGTTTTGGGGCCATGCATCAGACAGTGTGTGTGTATTTATATGTGTTGATTCCTTTACACTGTGTCCCATTGCCTAATGAAAGGGCCCTGCATGCTCTTTCTGTGATGTTTATTTAAAGAGGTCAATAACATTGTTTTACGCATGAAGAAGACATGTGCTGGTCACTCTCCTTCCCATCTCTCAAATGCAGACACAAATGGGGAGAAATGTGTTTCTAGCCCCTCACTCCATCGAAAAATAAAGTTCTATATTTTTAATACTACTATGCTTCCACTTGGAATTCAAAACAGGAGGCTTATACTTCACATAAAAAAAATGTAATGTCTTTGCAATCCTTACTGCTTATCTCTCTGCAACTCCTAGCATTACAATCACATGAATTCAAACGTTTGAAAAATATTTCTAGAAACACTTTGGGGTCTATTTATAATGGGTTCACCCAGCATACAGCTGAGCAAACATGGTTTGCATGGCATTACAGCTGCTAGAAGAAAGTAGAGAGCATAGAAATGTCCTACGTTGTTTAGCTCCATATAGTGGCAGTAATGCCATGCCAAGCTGTTGAAGCTTTTTTAAATAAGCCTTTTTGGGTAGGGGAGTGCAAAGGCTTAAGAAGCTTAATTTGGAGCGTGTTCCATTAATAATCACATGTGTAGTTTCATAATGATTAGATCAAAACATAAGGGAATGATTTACTAAAGTGAAGTTAAGTTTTTTTTTTAAATGTATAGTAATGGCTAAAGGAGTTTAAAAAAGGAACTTCCCTGGCAGATGACTGGATGTTTGAAGGAAACCTTAACCTCATTTTAACTCTATTTAATAATGGCCTGCAAAAAATATATATATATATTTAAAATTGAGATTTTTACCACACTCAGCATGTATTATTATGTAGAGCAGCTTTAGACACACACCTGTAACACACTGTTTTTTCTGTTTTGAATTTTTCTATAGAAAATATCTTCTAGAAACATTTGCCAGGCATCCTTGTTGCAGTTTACTGGTAAGTGATTGAGGAAGCTGCACAAGGGGACATCATTATCTACAATAATCAATATCTGGGTCATAGTGTGACTTTATCCTGCAATATGTTTTATGTAGAAAGATCAATCTTAGATATAGCAAGAACTCAAAAAAATCCTCAAGATTTTCAGCTAGTGATTTTATTGTAGCAAATCATTATCTGTGCAGAACTTCCATTGCAGCCTCTGCTGACAGTTGGCAGAAATGGCATTTAAATATATGGAATGTAAATAAATGAATATTTTAGTGAAAAAAATGCTTCATCTCCAACAAATACACAAACAAACACATCCTGCTGACCCTGGCCTACCACTTCAGTGTGGGGGATCTGGTATTTAACAGTAGAAAAAACAATGGCAGGATTTAGGAAAAGCAGGACTTAATCTTGACTTGATCTTAATATCAAGGTTCTTTATTCAGCCTCTAGGATCCAAGAGGTTCCACATGGACAGACTCAGTCTGAAAACAACAAAGGTTGCTACTAGGGGTGAGCTTTGGATTTGGATCAACCGGGAGTTTGACCCAAACCCACCTTGCACGCAGTTCAGTGAGTGATTCAACTGTTGTCGTCACATTGTGTTTTTTTATTTACATTTAACTCTTTGTGAGAATGGGTAAGCCGTACTAATGTGCCACTGTAAAACTTTCTCTGGGGATTGGTGGATATCTGCAGGCCCTCTTATTATAAAGGGTGCTTAAACATTCCTTGAAGTCTCCCCCAAACCACATTCTCTTAGGAGCCAGATGTGGGGGAAGAACCCCCCCTCAAGCCATACCAAGCCACATGCCTATACATTGGGAAGATACCTTGCAAGGGGGTAGTAAAGCCTCACACCACATTGCAAGGAGCCTTGTCCCAATGGGGGGATAAGGGCCCCTTACTATATCCAGTTCCCAAGAGAATGTTTGGGTGGTGTTAAGCACCTTGTATCCATATAATGTGAGGATCCTATTATTTATGATACTGAAGGTGTCATTTTCCAAACTCTTTGTAGAAGATTTTTATGAAAACTGATTCATTGAAAACTAAAGTTTACATCATTGTGTGGGAAAGTCAAGCTACAAATTGCTTAATATAACACCTCTCACATTTTTAAAGTAAAGCAAACTGTGAGACTATGCACACATTTCGTTTTGATGCATCTGGAATGTACTTAGAAAACTTCCCTCTTCTAAATCTCAGCAGGTTACAAAATGATAGGAAAAAGCCACTATGATCTCCAAATTAATTTGAATTATTGGCTTGATGATAAGAGTACTTCTATAATCACAAATAATTATGTTGAATCATATATCAGTACTTTCGAAAAAATGTTTAAAAAATATATAAGAAAAACAAATTAAAAGAACCCACAAAAATCACCAATTTTCTAATGGCTAAAAAATAAACAGAAAGAGAGAAGACAAAAGTAGAATTTATAAATAAGTCTCATCTCACCAAAGAGAAATAAGACAGCACTGTGAATTGTTTATTACTGTAAGCCAAGAGACTCAAATTAAAATTAATGCAAGAGATCTGTATCCTCAAATAGTTGTACAGTGTTCAGGTATCCAATTTTCCTGTGCAAATTGCAGTTGACAGGGAGAAATGGTAAAATTACTGTGCCCCTCCAGCCGTAGTGTTAGGACTGGCTTTAGAATTTAAACGGCATGGAGAGATGGATTTCCTTGTTTTTGTTTCAGCGTTCTGCTTTGCATGGAACCAAAATCTAAGAAATGAAAAACAAAAGTGGAGAACAATGGTATGAATCAGATTTCTGAGATAGAAAAGTTTCTGGTTGGTCCACTGAGAAATGGGTCTACATTTTGTAATCCTATTCATCAGGTAGTTGAAATTACTCTTACTCTATTACACAATGCAACAAAGGCAATGTCAGAAATAGGATTAGGATACATTTCAACTGTGTTATGTGGAAATATACAAAGCATCTGAGTTCTTAAAAAAAGTTTTTAGAGCAAGTTATTGTGAACGAGTCCCGAGTAATTGGCCTCCACACCCCTATTATGTCAATAGAAAAAATGCATATATATGGGGCTTTTAAGGTACCAGGTGACAGATCCAAGAGATTACAACATTGTTAATATCAAAAAGTCTTTATTATACAAAAAGTTAAAAAGCCATAAACAATTAAATTAATATGTGCATGCTTTCATTATCATAATCCATAATACCTCCAAAAAACTACCCCAGAATGACATTATTGAGGCTTAACAAACAGTAGAACACATAATCCATACAGTGTGTTCTTTGACTCATATGACATAGAACTGCCTTTTCTTTGAAAGATACAGGGTTAGTTTTATTCTCAATGCGTTTCACACTCCAAGCACTTCCTCAGGAGATGGAGGGAATCTGAACCACCACAAAATAAATTAATATACCCAGAAGGGATAATATCCACCTAAATTTAATATTAATGTAATACTAATGGTATCACCTACCGATTCGGAAAGTACTCTGTGTTTATCTGATCGGACCAACTAGACAGGACCCAGGGGTCAAAGAGCGCCAATAGTGTACCAACCCCCCAGGGTGATAGGAATGGGAGTGATAGCAAGATAAGTCCTTATATATAGGAATTTTCCCACATCAAACAAAATGAGGGGAAAATAGTAACTAAAAAGCATTTCCCAGGATCCAAAAATGGCCAGAGTCTAATACCCGATATGGACAAAGTAGGACAGGAGCGCGACTACCAAAAGGACGTGGATAGGTATATGCAGTACAGATAGTAGATGGATCTTAGTATGTGAAAAAATCCCGTGACACTGTTAATAGTGGACAACGGGACTTACAGTTCGAGGTTCCCCCGTGATCTATATGCCGCCCTCCTTTGGAAGGTCCAGGATCGCAAGAGTGTCACCGGTGGTGTAGCAGGCTGATCACTTGGAGGTGCGCATCCGTATGGCCACCCACGGACTCGGCTGGCCGGGCCGAGCCGCGTCGGACAAAGACGGAAGGATGGGGAGGAGCTACACGCGGCTAGGGCACGCCGTGCGTCGTTGGTCTGGATCGATAGCGGTGTGGGCGGTGGAGGTCTCAGGTGGTGGAGGTCTATGGTGGTCGGGTGTCTCCAGTGGCTACGCGTTTCGAGGAATCCCTCTTTATCAAGCCTGAAAGATGCTGGAGATCACAGGAGATTTGACTGTTTTTAAATGAAACAGGGGGGAGGAGTGTGGTTGAGTCTAATACCCAACTACTAAGGTTTCAAAAAACAGCAGTAAAAGTAGTCACCCCTTAGATGCCAATACAATAATCAAATTTAAGAAGCCATATGGTATTCAAAAACAATGGAGAAAGGGGGGAGAAAAACAATTGACCTGTTGAGTCCAACACTGACTCCCATAGTGGAGCTGTGACATGGATTAATAGGAATCTGTAGTCAATCCCAGGCAGCCGGTGTCCACGAGTCGCGTTGCAGCCACATCTGGCCAACAGCGGTCCAGATAGGCATTAAGACGGCATCTGACACGGTGACGTAATGACATCATTGCACCATGGCGTGAAGGAGGTCCGCCCCTCAGCCAATGGGCGTCAGGCAGCGGACACTCCTTGTCCACTCCAAACCCTCCCAACAACCCCCATGATGGGGCAAAGCCATGCAAACATCCCCAGTAACTGTCATAGACCCACACGGTTCAGAGCTCCGTGTCAGAGGGTTCGGTCCGTTCGTGACATCACGGTCGACTCCTCCCCCCGGCCGTAGCTACTCCTTAAAAGCACAGCTGAGCCACTCACTCGGCGTACTATCGTACTGGATCGTCGAGCGAGTGACTCTCTGTACTGAAACAGAGACTGTATTACTGCACGAAGTAATAGCCTTGTTCCATCGCTGCCTCCCACCATTACCAAACGAACCTGTCCTAGGTCCATCCTGAAGCCGTACCAACAACTCATCTTGAATAGTGATACCATCCACAGTTGTTCCCTGCTGTCTACAGAGAGTTCAATCAAACGCAAGTAAAGGGATCATTCCCAGCTGTTACTACTACTCACTAAGCTGGTTGTGCTGTAGTGGGATTCAGGAGGGAGCTACACAGATTCAAACCTCCTGTCTCCTTTCATACACTACTAAAATTGAGTTGATGAACTGTGCAAGGAAACAAGTTGGTTATAATATGACTGTTGCACCAATTACTTAGAACCGTATTGCTGGATTGATGTATTGTGAGAGGTGTTTCACAACTGCTGGTTGCTCTCACTTCCATAAACTGCATTGCTGATTCATAGAACTGTGTCTAGAGAGATATCCTGTTCCAATCTCCCAAATTCACATGCGGGTTCACTTCATCCTATTAGTAGCCATTTCTCAAACCATTGCAACTACAGACAAACAAATTACGTATCAAGTAACCAATTGTATTGCTTATACTCCTACCCCAAATCCAATCGAGCTGTAGGAAGATCCTACTCACCGGTTACATATGCAGATCTACTTCCAACTCTTTACTGCTACTTCCTCCAACCCAAACTACAGAGACTGATAGCTCCAGATCCTGCTGCCTCCTATAGCATCAGGGTAATACATCTCCACCACATAGGAATAGGGGTAAATGATGTGTAACGGTTCCCCTTGGTACTGAGTGCATTGGGGTTCCACAAAACTGAGCCCAAACATTACACTTCACACACACTCCGCAGCTGAGATCCGCATTAGACATAACCGTCGACTGTTACAGTAACAATAGATTGATGAAGAGAAGGTCCACACAGTGGGTCAAAGATGATATATGGGAATGAGTGGAGGTGGGGGGAGGGAATACAGAATGAAAAGTTGACAACTTTTGACAATGCCCTGCCCATTATCCATAAGGGCCGCATTGACCTCCACTCGCTCTAAAAACCATGGTACCCCACTGCAAAGATACAGCCGAACACACACTGGGTCACCTCCCAATACGGATAACTATTGTATAACATAATACCACTAATCCATAATACATTTGATTGAAAGAACACACCTTAAAAGTGTTATTGAAACTGTATAATCAATATATAATTTGTAAGAACAGAGATTTATATAGAGATTATTTTACCAACACTGCAAAATGGCATTGTTGGGATGTGTAGTCCTCTATACAGCGCAATGCAGAATACCACCAGCTATATAGCAATACAACATACATACATAGAGTGTATAATGTATTACTGGAATTTGTATTCCTCTATAGCTGATGGTACATTGTGCTGTATATTATACAGCACAATGTACCATCAGCTATAGAGGAATACAAATCCCACTATCCCAGCAACACATTATAGAGCACCATGTGTGGGAAAGTGCAGGCTTACCTGAGCAGTCTTCCAGCAACTTGCTTCTGAGATTGGGCCTGTCTGTCGGCAGCTGTCATCATCTCATGCCTGCTCCTCCTTGTTTCTCCCTGCGTCCCTGTGCCGATCGTGGATGTGGGTGGTGAGCGTGAGGCGGGGAGGAGGTGCGGCGTGTGGAGCGTGGATGCAGGCGTGCAGGTTTGGGAGCGGAAAGTGTGTGGCGGGGAGGAGGGGCAGCGTGTGGAGCATAGATGCGGGCTGGCAGGTCTGGCAGCGGCAAGAGTGAGGCGGAGAGGTGAGGTGTGGCGTGTGTGGAGCCGTGAACAGGGCCAACTAATCGAATGCTGATTAATCGATGATTGAAAACTTTGACAACTTTTTCAATAATTGATTATAATCGACTTAGTCGATTAGTTGTTGCAGCCCTACTTTCATCCCCGATTTCTGGGGATAAAATAAAAATTTTTTTTAATACTCACTGGATCCCTGGATCCACTGACAAGCTTCTGAGAAGATACGCTATTAGCGTAGCGAGGAAGCTGGCAGCGTATTTTGCATAGCTTCCACTACGCTAATAGCGTATCTTCTCAGAAGCTGCATACAGCACGCTGGTTTAAGTAGTAACCAGCACACGCTGTACGCAGCTTCTAACAGTGTGGGAGGCGGGAGGCTGCACTTGTCAGTGGATCCAGGGTTTAGGTGAGTATTTTTTAAAAAATTGCTTGTTTTATGTTCACAGGGACATTTAAAAATGTCCCCGGATTTTATTTTAAAAATGTTGTCACCTTTCCTTAGCCTGGTAGTCAGTGGGGGCTACCTGGTGGTCAGTGGGGGCTCCCTGGACCCTGGTTGTGGTGGGGTCTGCTGTGGCCGCAGCTGCAGTGGCTCACTCCGCCGCCTCTCTGCCACCTGCACCAGGCTGGCAGGCCCGCATCATATCCGGGTATGCAATCCGGGCTGGCTAGATCAGGCAAAAGTCCAAGGACCTGTAGCACTCCTTACCAGAAATCCCAAGGGTTAGTTGAGGGTGCTCGCAGTTACCGTGGATGGTGACTCATTAAGCATAAGTAAGTATAGGAACGTCACCAGCAAACCAGCACGAAAAAGACTTAAATGTCAGTGAAAATCCATTTATAGATGTCAGTCAATACTCAAAGTATCATCAAGCGTTTTCGGGGCCGCACAGGGTCACCTTCATAAGGCTCAGAGCAAACATTCGAAAGCGCTTGATGATACTTTGATTATTGACTGACATCAATAAATGGATTTTCACTGACATTTAAGTCTTTTACGTGCTGGTGACGTTCCTATACCTACTTATACCTACTACTTTAGCGGGGGTCAGTGAGAGCCCCCTGACGGCCATGGGCAGGGGCCATTTTTAAAGGCATCAGAGAGGCCTGGGGGGCAATTGCCACCCTGCCCCCTGGTCCAGTCCGCCCCACTACTGGGTATCACATAGTAGTAATAATTATTTTTGATGCTAAGGTGACACTTAAAAATATATTCAAGTGCCCTAACTTAACAAAAATGTAGCGTATTTGTGTATCACTCAAATAATGTCTGAATTCATGCTGACACTGTCCTTCCTTCTGGAGGGTGGCTACTTTTGTTCACCATGGTCCCTGTGTGTGTTGTAAACCTGATACTGTAGTCCATCATGGGAGCAAGCTTGGAGTGGTGGTGGCTTTAAAACACACACAAAGACCACGAAGGAACAAAAGTAGCCATCCTCCAGAAGGAAGGACAGTGTCAGTACCAATTCGGATACGATTTGAGGATCTACAGCTGAATAATACATTTTTCTTAATAGTTAAGGTAATTAAATGCATTTTTAAGATTTAACTCCTGAGTTTTGTGTCACTTTCATTTTAATACAATTTTTACTATTATTATTGCTAATATCTTCTCAGAAGCTGCATACAGCACGCTGGTTTAAGTAGTAACCAGCACACGCTGTACGCAGCTTCTAACAGTGTGGGAGGCGGGAGGCTGCACTTGTCAGTGGATCCAGGGTTTAGGTGAGTATTTTTTAAAAAATTGCTTGTTTTATGTTCACAGGGACATTTAAAAATGTCCCCGGATTTTATTTTAAAAATGTTGTCACCTTTCCTTAGCCTGGTAGTCAGTGGGGGCTACCTGGTGGTCAGTGGGGGCTCCCTGGACCCTGGTTGTGGTGGGGTCTGCTGTGGCCGCAGCTGCAGTGGCTCACTCCGCCGCCTCTCTGCCACCTGCACCAGGCTGGCAGGCCCGCATCATATCCGGGTATGCAATCCGGGCTGGCTAGATCAGGCAAAAGTCCAAGGACCTGTAGCACTCCTTACCAGAAATCCCAAGGGTTAGTTGAGGGTGCTCGCAGTTACCGTGGATGGTGACTCATTAAGCATAAGTAAGTATAGGAACGTCACCAGCAAACCAGCACGAAAAAGACTTAAATGTCAGTGAAAATCCATTTATAGATGTCAGTCAATACTCAAAGTATCATCAAGCGTTTTCGGGGCCGCACAGGGTCACCTTCATAAGGCTCAGAGCAAACATTCGAAAGCGCTTGATGATACTTTGATTATTGACTGACATCAATAAATGGATTTTCACTGACATTTAAGTCTTTTACGTGCTGGTGACGTTCCTATACCTACTTATACCTACTACTTTAGCGGGGGTCAGTGAGAGCCCCCTGACGGCCATGGGCAGGGGCCATTTTTAAAGGCATCAGAGAGGCCTGGGGGGCAATTGCCACCCTGCCCCCTGGTCCAGTCCGCCCCACTACTGGGTATCACATAGTAGTAATAATTATTTTTGATGCTAAGGTGACACTTAAAAATATATTCAAGTGCCCTAACTTAACAAAAATGTAGCGTATTTGTGTATCACTCAAATAATGTCTGAATTCATGCTGACACTGTCCTTCCTTCTGGAGGGTGGCTACTTTTGTTCACCATGGTCCCTGTGTGTGTTGTAAACCTGATACTGTAGTCCATCATGGGAGCAAGCTTGGAGTGGTGGTGGCTTTAAAACACACACAAAGACCACGAAGGAACAAAAGTAGCCATCCTCCAGAAGGAAGGACAGTGTCAGTACCAATTCGGATACGATTTGAGGATCTACAGCTGAATAATACATTTTTCTTAATAGTTAAGGTAATTAAATGCATTTTTAAGATTTAACTCCTGAGTTTTGTGTCACTTTCATTTTAATACAATTTTTACTATTATTATTGCTATTGAAGTTTATTTCTGGTTTGTTCATTCCCAGTATACCTGCAACAGGTACCATATAAACATTTTGTTCTGTACCTGCTATGTCTATTGAATTGGTTCCAAAATCTCTAAACTATTTAATTGCTGGTATTGTCACAGTTATTGCAAATCCCATAAAAACAATTATACCTACAGATAATTGTAGAAGGTGATAAAAATTATTCTGCTTTTTATATAAAGTGACACAAACTAGTATGTGGGATCTTTTTTGTAGCTATTGATGTGTAACCATTTCTAATAACAGTCACATCATCCCTCACAGCACTGCTTGATAGGTTGACACAGAATTGACAGGTCGCGCTGGGGCAATTATCCTAAGACATAGTGACGTATAAACCCAATTGCTAAAGTTTAATAGAAGCTGTAACATGTTAATAGCATGTCAAAAATAATTTTCAATATTTTTAAATCTGCAGGTTTCAATAAAATAATTGCTGGTGATCCCATCATGAATGTCTCATTCAGATACTTCCTGTTATAGGGTTAAAATGCGCTGTTCCTGTCTCCCAATTACTATTCAGTGTTGTCACCCTGTCACAGTGGCTTCCAATGGAGACTAAAAGTGGCTCTTTCAACACAGATTAGGTGTGTGTGAATAACTGTACAGAGGAAGTGTGTGCAGAGGAACTGGACAAAACACAGATGCAAAAAAACAAATGATAAAGATAAAAACACATCATTTAAAAAACATTATAATTGTTTAGAATTCAGAGTGCTTTACCAAAGAAATATCTTGCAGTTAGATTTTTCATCTACGAATTCTTGAAGAGTTAGTTCTCCTTTTCACAAAAATTGAAAAGGTGCATTAACTAACCATACTCTCCTCACCCCCTTTTTCCTGCTGCAGTAATCTGTAATGATGACCCTTGCCCACTGCCCAAAATGAAAACGTTACTACACAGCCCTGGAAGTTGTATAGTAACAAAATGCTTGCAATGGGGAGTGGTGATTGGTCAGTGCGGCCACGTGACTGATCCTTCATTCCTCTGGGATGGTGTCCTAGAAGAACAACAAATCATATTGCTCTACACAATCACATGGTGATGCTTACTCCCCATTATGTTTTCATTTTATGTTGAATTTTTCAAGTTGCTGGACTGTTATACAGGCTGGCATGGGCGGTGGGTGAGGGTCATCATTACAGATAAGTGCAGCGGAAACCAGAAAATGGAGAGCGGGGATAGGAGGGTGTTGTGAGTTAGTTCACTTTCTATTTTGTGTGAGAAAGTGAACTAACCATTTAAGTGCAGTAACACATTTAGTACAATATGGATTATGATGTACTGCTATGGTTTATTGCCATATAATAAAAAAAAGAAATAAAAAAATCCTAGTTACTTGGCTTTAAAGGGTTATTAAACCCTCCGGTGTCTTTGCATATATCTACTGCTAGCCAGCAGTAGATATATGCAAAAAGTGTAAAAAAACAAACAAACAAAACCGCTTTAAATGCGGTTTAAACTTACCTGTGTCTTCTCCACGTGCTCCTGTCCGAAAATATGAAAATTCTCGGGCAGCCGCAAAGCATCTTGGGGTGGGGACATGTGCAGTTCGGATTTTCGGCTGGGAGACAAGGAGAGACACAAGGTAAGTATATGGATGCGTGCACCCGCATGCAGACACCGTGGGACAGGAAAAGCCAGCAAGGACAGAGGAGTCAGCGCTGGATCAGACACCCGTAGCAGCACTGGAGGGACAGATGAAAACGACAGGAAAGAAGAAGCTCAGATTAAAAGACATCATTTAAGGTAAGTGCTTTAATTAACATTAGGGGAGGGGAAAAAAATCTTTGACTTTAATGTCACTTCAATGCTGGTCTAAAGGCTTTAAGACTGTTTTAGTCCCTGATCTGGGACAAGCTTGCACAAGTGAGGTCAGAGGAATATCAAAACTCCTGTTAGGCATACTTGTTATCCATACTGAAGCCTTTGGATTAACATAAAAGACAGGCAAATAGCATTTTTAAAATGAGAGTTCAGCAATAGCAATATATACACACACACACACACACTCACTATCCTCTTTATTGGGTAAACCTGTTTTTTTTTTTTTGCAATAATTTTTTATTTTCCAACATAAACATAAAACATACATGGCACAGATATAATGATAATTCTAAGACGCTAGTAACAGTCACCTGCTTGATTACATTCGCAATTCTGTTGTTATGTTTCAACTGTTAACATAGAGATTGAGCCGTATAAACTTTAGCGTCTTGAGATGCTTGTTGAAAGGGTCAGAGTACCCTATCTTGGAAATAGAGATAAAAGGAAAGAAGGAAGACCAAAAGAAGTAGAACCTTCTTGATTACATTCGCAGTTCTGTTGTTATGTTTCAACTGTTAACATAGAGATTGAGCCGTATAAACTTTAGCGTCTTGAGATGCTTGTTGAAAGGGTCAGAGTACCCTATCTTGGAAATAGAGATAAAAGGAAAGAAGGAAGACCAAAAGAAGTAGAAGGACTGGGTGGGAAGGGGGAAAGGGATCTGTGGCAGCGGAGCAGAGCCTCCAGGTCAGGGTGTCCGTTTTAGAGTGACGTAAGACTCGTGAGGGGAATGGTTGGGTGCGCATGTGCCCACCAGGGGTCCCAGACCTTCCGGAATTTCTTTTGAGTGTCCATCAGGATACTGGACAGTTTTTCGTTAATGAAGAATGAGTCAAGCCGTCTGCTGACCCCATCAAAGGGGATCTGCTGCTTCCTCCACGCCTGTGCTATTGTTTGTTTTGCAGCTAGGAACATAAAGACTGCTAATTTATATTGAGAGTTTGTGAGGTTTGGAGGTTTAAGGTGTAACAGGGCATACCTCGGGTCTCTTTTTATGTTTGTTTGAAGAATTGAGTTCAGTAGCCGGAAAGTTTTGATCCAGAAACGGTGAACCAATGGACACGTCCACCAGATGTGCATTACATCACCCTTCACATCGCAACCTCTAAAACATTTGGCTGATTGTTGAGGGTGAGAATGTGCTAGCCGGGCTGGCACCATGTACCATCGCATCATAGACTTATATACAGTCTCTAGTGAGGTGATGTTGATGGTGCATGACGCCGCCGAGGCCCACACCTGCTTCCACTCTGCCTCAGTAACTGCCCCGTGAAGATCCTTATCCCAAGCACTGACATAGTTATGCACTGAGTTGCTCTGGGCTAAGTTCAGTTGGGAGTATAAGATGGATATCAACTTGGGTTGCAAAGGTGTATGGTAGCAAATATGTTCCATTAAGGAGAGGCGAGTGGTGGGCACCCCGCTGGCGAGAACAGACCCCGCCCAATGTCTGATTTGCAGGTATCGAAAGAATTCTGAGGGGGGAGCATGTGAGTCTGCCCTTATCGAATCCCAGGTACGCACTCGCCCATCTTGCAATAGGTTGTGCAGGTATACTATGTTTTGGGACTTCCACCAAGCAAAAGCCCCCGGCGACTGCATCCCTGGGATAAAGAGTGGGTTGCCCATTATGGGCATTAATGGGAGATGGGGGGAGATTAGCTTTCCCTGATGTTTGATGTGGTCCCATACTCGGAGAGTATGGTTCATTACGGGGGTGAGAGATTTTGGCCTTGCGTGTGGGGGGAGCCATGGGAGAGCTCTGACCGATGTTGGGGCGCTATATACACTTTCCAGGTCTACCCATAATGGTCCTAGTGAATCAGAATATAAGTTAGTTATAGGTGCTATCTGGGCCGCCTGGAAATATTTGCGGAAGTTCGGAATACCCAAACCCCCTTGTTTTTTGTGTGTACACATGGTGTGCTTCGAGACCCTGGGTCTGGTGGCTCCCCAGGTAAATGCGAGCACCTTCTTCTGAAAGGAGTGCAAGACTTTTCCCGGAATCGCCACCGGCAGGGTCCGGAATAAGTATAATATCTTCGGGAGAATGGTCATCTTAACCGAATTAATTCTCCCTATCCACGATAGATTATGCCGGGTCCAGGTGGACAGTAGCTGCAGCAGGTTTTTGAGGAGGGGAGCGTAGTTCATTTTATAAAGGGAGCCATATTCTCTGGTTAACTGTATACCTAAGTATTCCAGGGTGGAGGAGCGCCAGGTAAAGTCAAAATTTCTTTGTATAGTTTCGACCACCTCCTGTGCTAAGGATATATTAAGAGCTAACGACTTTTCCGTGTTAATTGCTAGATTGGAAACTTGCGCAAAAGAATCTAGTGTAGTAAGTAAATTTGGAATGGATATATGGGGTTGCGAGATGGTAAGGAGAAAGTCATCCGCAAATAAGCTGAGTTTGTGCTCTGTATTTCCTACCAGAACACCGTGAATATTTGGATTGCGTCGAATTATGTGTGCCAGGGGTTCGAGGGCTAAGACGAATAGGATTGGGGATAAAGGGCAACCCTGTCTAGTTCCCCGGCGGATGTCAAATGAGGGAGAGGAACATTGGAGGTAGCGCACCGTGGCAGAGGGATTACTATAAAGGGCTTCTAGCCATCGTAAGAAGATCGAGGGGAATCCCCACCTCCCTAGGATGTAATGCAGATAGTCCCAAGAGACATTATCAAAGGCCTTTTGGATGTCTAGGGATAATAGCATGCCTGGTAGGTTATGGTGCCGCATATGGTGTATCAGTTGGATGACTTTTCTGGTGTTGTCGGTGGCTTGACGGTGTGGAACGAAGCCTACCTGGTCCCTGTGGATCATTGTTTCCAAGAAACAATTTATCCGATTGGCCAGAATTTTGGACAGTAGCTTGGTGTCTATATTTAAGAGGGATATGGGCCTATAGTTATGCGGGTCTGTGTCATCCTTTCCCGGTTTCGGGAGCATTACCACTTGGGCTGCCAGGGAGGAGGGGTGTAGTTTCCTACCCTTGGATAAATAGTTGAACATCTCCACCAAGTGGGGGGCTAGAATGTCTTGATATTTTTTGTAATACAGGGCCGTGAAGCCATCCGGTCCTGGAGATTTAGCAGGTTTGAGAGTCTTAATGGCTGCTAGAACCTCCGCCTCGGTGATTTCCGCCTCCATCCTCTCCACCATGGAAGCCGACAGGGTGCCCTGGGGAAAGTCTGTGAATAGAGAATCCGCCCTGCGGGTGTCAAATTGAGATGGGGGGCTATACAAATTGCGCAGGATGCGAGCAAATTTGGAAACTATGTGGGAGGGGTTTGCCGTCAGGGATCCGTTAGAGAGCCGCAGTTTAATAGGTTTGGCTCCTCTAGGTTTTGCATTCAATAGGTTCGCTAACATGGATCCTGGTTTGTTGGATCGTGCGTAGAAGGAGTGTTTTGCCCATCGGAGCTGCTTCTCGGCTTTGTCGTTAAGGAGAAGATTCAGTTCCACTTTTACCGAGGCTACTTGTTTGCGTAAAGTGGCTGAAGGAGCGGTTTTCCAGGCCGAGTCTAGAGATTCTAGTTCAGCATAAAGAGATTGGATTTTGTTTTCCCTATCCCTTTTTCTGCTGGCGGCTAGGCGGATGAGATCTCCTCTCAGGGTCACCTTATGGGCCTCCCAAAGAGAAATTGGCGAGGCTACTGACCCCCCATTTTCCGCAAAATATTGAAGAATGTGTTCCCGAACGATCGTCGCCGAGTCAGTGAATGTGAGTAGGGAATCATTTAAGCGCCATGTATAGGAGGGTGGACTAGATGTTAGGGACACACATTCGAGGAGGATTGGAGAATGATCAGACCATGGGACAGATAATATTTTGGATGATTTTATTCTAGGGAGGAAGGACTGAGAAGTAAAGATATGGTCGATACGGGAGAAACTATCATGAGGGTTTGAATAAAAAGTAAAGTCTTTGGCACTAGGGTTTTTTTCACGCCAGCAATCTATCAAGGTGTGTTCCGAGAGGAGAGAATTGAAGAGGTCAATCTCACCATGATCTGGGGGTAGGGACCTTGCTGCGGAGCTCGATGAGTGCCGATCTAACTTGTGATTGAGGACTAGGTTGGAGTCCCCCATCACCAGCAGAGTGCCCACCTTGTGCCTCTCGATCACCCCTAGTAAGTGAGTGAAGAAACGAGACTGTCTCGAGTTAGGGGCATAGTAGGAGACAATTGTGATGTCCATGTCCATGAGTGTGCCCAGTAGTATCAGATATCTACCTGTCGGGTCAGCTATTTCTTTGGTGCATGTGAAGGGTGTGGCACGATGGAAGGCCAGGAGAACTCCCCTCTTTTTCTCCCTAAAGGTAGCATGAAACACTTGAGGATAAGCCGCGTGTAGGAATTTGGGCCTAGATGCATCAGAAAATTTTGTTTCTTGTAAGCCCACAATGTTTATATTGCGGGAGGCATAATAGCCGAAAGCCTTCCTGCGCTTGCGCGGCGAGTTCAGGCCCTGAACATTGTGGGTTATAATTTTATAGGAAGACATCATAATAGATAAGAAGTTGACTCACCATCCAAGTGGAGGCCCGACTGATATGCTGCGAATAAGGTAGGATCTGTGAGCTGGCGGTTCCGCTGCCACTAGGGGGAAGGGGGGGAATCTGACAGGGGCAGGGAAGGGGGAAAGAAATAAAGAGAAGAAGACAAAAAAGACAAGCAATATACATGTGAAGCACATTCAGACTTCCGCAGAAGTCTGCAAGTATAATGCTCAGTAGCATTACAGACAATGGGGGTACCTGGGGCACCCGGACACGAACTAGCTAACAGAGTACATAAATTTAAATACTAAACGGTGCGTAGAAGCTATAAACCGTGATATTAAACATTTTGGCACTGCCAGCCTACGGCGTGCGTCACCTGGTGGAATGGAGAGAAGGGAATGCCAGTTGGGAAGAGTCGGGGGGATCAGGGAGGGGGGGATATAGGTAGGGTAAGGGGAGAGGAGAAAAGCCCAGGGAGGAGAGGAATGAGCAAGGTGAGGGGGAATGATACGGGGACATGCTGCCAAGACACAAACAATATGCCAACAATGTAATCCGTCACGGTACTCCTGATTGAGTATCGAGTATTGCCCCCCTATGGCTGTTCAACTGTATCTATCAAAGCTATCACATAACAATGACAAGTATGCCCCGGAGCGGCTCTACATGTCACCAAAGGGACCTGTTGGCAACAGGCCTCTTCCGTGTGGAACCAGGGTGCCACCTCCTGTCCCCGTGGACCATATTCTGGGGAATTTCCTGAGATGTTCTCCCCGCGATGACTGGACAGTAGGAACGAGAAGTCAGTTGTGAAAGTTCCCGATGTGTGTCCACCCTTGTTTGTACATGGAATGTCCGAGAACTTCACAGCGAGAAGGGCGACAATGTCCCCCACCTCAGGGACCAATGCAGGCCTTTCCACGGGATGTTGGTTAAATTGGGGACAGTGGGCTAAAGGCAGTATATCATGGGGCTCGACAAATCTAACCCCGCTGAATTCACAAACAAGGGATGAAAAATGGGGGGGGGAGTGATGGCGTCCCTTCCTCGTTGCGGCGGCCTTTGTGGTTGGCAGGCCGTTTCTGTGCTTCGAGCCCCAGCGGATCTTCGGGCAACACAAAATCTGCCCTCTGGTACAATCCAGGGGGTTAGTAAGAACCAAAGGGCCACTCGTGCCAAACTGTTATAACAGGCCAATAGGGCCAACGGAAAAATAAAACAAAGTGTACCTAGGCAGACCTAGGGGCAGCCGGTCACAATACCCGGTAGTCGGGGACTGCAAACTGACGGCAGGCCCGGGTATATTCCGGAGACAAAAAGGGGGGGGGGGGGCCATTCTAGAGTCGGGCCACTCACCCTCAACGGTCCTCCGATCACCGCGGGAACCAAAGCTAGGTTGCAATGGAATCCGGTAGGCCCCAGCGCGTTGTCATCCGTGGGGTTCTTCCTGAGAGCGTGGGGATCGTTGTCGGCTGTCAGCTTTTTTCCGGTTAGGTCGTGGGCCGCGTTCCCATAGCGGTTGCAAACGTCGTCTCGGTTGGGCCTGCGGAGCCAGCGGCGGGATGTTGAGCATATCCGGTGTGGTCAAGCGTAGAGACTCCAGCAGCGTGCCCGCTTCCTCCGGAGTGGCGAATGAGTACTGACGACCCTCGTAGGCAAAGTGGGCTTTGAGAGGGAAGCCCCACTTGTATTTGATGTGATGGTGCGCCAGGGAGTTCAGGTATGGTTTCAGGGCCTTCCTCTTCTGAAGGGTCTGTGGGGCCAGGTCAGAGTAGACTTGATATTTGAAACCCTGGAACGTGAGGTCACGGCGCTCCCAGGCTGCCTTCACGATTTCCTCTTTAGCCCTGTAAAAGGTCGGCTTAAGGATTACGTCTCGCGGTGGTCCCTCCGATCTTTTGGCGCCCAGGGCCCTGTGCACCCGATCCATCTCAAGTCTTTCGACCGGGTAGTGCGGGAGGAGTTCCTGGAACATGGCCGTGACCGTGGCATTCAGGTCCTCCACATGTTCAGGGATACCACGTAAGCGAATGTTCCCGCGCCTGTTCCTGTTCTCCAGGTCTTCCAGCTTGAGGAGGGTAGCGGAAAGGTCAGTTTTAACGGAGTCTAGGTCCTGTTCGTGAGATTCCACAATGCTGACCACGTCGTCCATTTTGCATTCGATATCATTTATCCTGGAGCCCAGTTCTTTGATATCGCGGGAGAGCTGTGCCGCCAGTTTGTCGGTGGCGGTTCTCAGCTCCTTCTGTAGCAGGATTTTGAATCGATCTAGTAGATCAGAATCCCTACAAGCCGGCTCCGGTTGATGGCTCGGCACAGGGGAGGATGTACTCGCATTTGAAGCCCGGTCAGCGTCCGCTGTCGACTCTTGCGAGGACGGCTGTGAATTTGGCCCTGAGGGAGACGACGCCATCTTGGCTGGAGAGCGCGTCAAGGCCGGAGTATTCGCCCTGCGTGAACGGTTGCGGGTATTGTTGTAACTCCTTCTCATCTCTGATCTCCAACCGTTCATAGAGTTGTGCCACTATTTAGGCAGGTAGTGGGGCACCAAAAACGTATCTAGCTCGTGAGGTTCGTGTCTGGGTGTAGTGGAGCCAGGTTAGATTGCGGCCATCTTGGTTGGCTGCTCACTAGCGCCCCTGGGTAAACCTGTTTAACTGATTACCTGCTTGTTAATGCAAATATCGAATCAGCCAATGACATGGCAGCAGCTCAATACATTTAGGCATGTAGACATGGTCAAGATGATCTGCTGAAATTTAAACTGAGCATCTGATCGGGGAAGAAAGATGATTTAAGTGACTTTAAATGTGGCATGGTTGTTGGTGCCAGACAGCAAGGTCTGAGTATTCCAGAAACTGCTAATCTACTGGAAAATATCCAGAGAGCGGCAGTTCTCTGGGAGAAAATACCTTGTTGATGCCAGAGGTCAGAGGAGAATGGCTAAACTGGTTGAAGCTGATAGAAAGGCAACAGTAACTCAAATAACCACTTATTACAACCGAGGTATGCAGAACAGCATCTCTGAAACCACAACACAAAGACACTTGAAGCAGAAGACCACTTCCGATGGCACTCCTGTCAGCAAAGAACAGGAAACTGAGGCTACAATTCAGAAGACCTCACCAAAATTTGGATAATAGAAGATTGGAAAAATATTGCCTGGTCTAATGAGTCTCCATTTCTGTGGAAACATTCAGATGGTAGGGTCAGAATTTGGCATGAACAACATTAAAGCATGGATCCATCCTGCCCTGTATCAATGGTTCATGCTGACGGTGGTGGTGTAACGATGCATGTCACAGCCTGCCTGAGTATTGTTACTGACCATGTCCATCCCTTTATGACCACAGTGCAACCATCTTCTGATTGCTACTTCCAGCAAGATAACGCACCATCTCATACAGCTAAAATTATCTCGGACGGGTTTCTTGAACAGGATAATGAGTTAATTCAAATATATGAAGCGGCGCTGTCACCCAACACAGTAAACAAATAATATGTGCAAAAACCAAATATTATAGTGAACAATACTACTGTGAATTTTTTTTCAAATTTAATCTTCTTATCAACTTTTTGTGTAAGTCAAAAGTGATTATCTATTTAAAAAAGTCTCAAAAGTGACTAAAAGCAGCAAACGTCCTGTGTCAGTGTGATAAACACATGATTGAAACAAAGTGTTCATGAAATCATTAAATGCAGACAGCTCTCTCAAGTCTTCATGTATGAAAAACAAGTGTTTTCTTAGTCTTTCTTTGTGCCACTCTGCCCACTCTTGTAATTTCTTGTGTATGATAAAAATAAAAAAAATGTTTTGCTGCAGTGCTCTCTGTGTTCAGACCCTTGGGTCTCAAAGCTCTTCTTGTAGGATAAAACTCCTTCCTCCCACTATTTGAAGCCGTGATCACCCTTTTTTTTCATACATTAAGACTTGAGAGAGCTGTCTGCGTTTAAGGATTTCATGAACACTTTGTTTCAATTATGTGTTTAACACACTGACACGGGTCGTTTGTCCAATAGAGCACCTGTGAGATGTGGTAGAATGGGAGATTTGCTTCATGGATGTGCAGCTGACTAAGTAATATGTTGCCAGCACCTTGTTAAATCTATGCCAAGAAGAATTAACGTAGTTCTGAAGACAAAAGGGGGCCCAACCCAGTAATGGCAAAGTATACCTCAAAGTGGCCATTGAGTGTATAATACAGGTGAAACTCGAATAATTAGAATATCGTGCAAAGTTCATTTATTTCACTAATGAAACTAAGGTGAAACTAATATATGAGATAGACTCATTACATGCAAAGCAAGATAGTTCAAGCCGTGATTTGTCATAATTGTGATGGTTATGACTTACAGCTCATGAAAACCCCAAGAACCCCAAATCCACAACCTCAAAAAAGTAGAATATTACATGCAATCAATAAAACAAGGATTGTACATAGAACAATATCGGACCTCTGAAAAGTACAAGCATGCATATGTACTCAGTACTTGGTTTGGGCCCCTTTTGCAGCAATTACTGCAATTACTTTTGCACGATATTCTAATTATTCGAGTTTCACCTGTATACACTGAAGAGTTCCCTTCAATGGAACTAATTGGCCAAGCCCAACCCCTGAATAACAACCCCACACCACAATTCCCCTTCCACCAAACTTTACACTTGGCACAATGCAGTCAGGCAAGTACCGTTCTCCTGGCAACTGCCAAACCCAGGCACGTCCATCAGATTGCCAGACAGAGAAGTGTGATGCATCACTCCAGAGAAAACGATACAGTCCCTGTACCCATCACACTCAGAACGCTGCTCTATGAGATAAGAAGTGGGTGCAGCAGGTGTCAATGGGTGGCTTCCATCAAAGTATAAGTAAAAGATGGACACCGGCACTCCAAAGCAAATCCAGTAGTTTATTTGTTCACATACTTGTTGCAAATGCAAAAGACAATATACCAACAGTGTGTGTATATGTGTGTGTGTGTAATATATATATATATATACACACACACACACACAAACACACACACACTCTGTATATAGTATGATAACAGGTTTTATTTAAGTAGAGCCGTTCATTCCTTTCCTCATACATACCACAGATATGTAGCTAAAAATACTGCCTCTGGAACTAATGGCCTTTAGCTTTATCCATAATGTTTAATTCTGCATTCCAATCTTTTGTGCTAAGTCTCAGTGGCGTAACAACCGGGGGTGCAGCAGGGGCGCAGGCCCCGGGCGAAAAGTGAAGGGGGGGAAAATCCCAAGGCTACACAATATGCTTTCCGTTCCACCTACTTTCACAAATAACTAACTCAACACATAAGGATTAGCCAAAGAAGGTACACCTTTTTTGTTTTCTATCCTATCTTTCATTCTTTTAAGGGCAGAAACCATATTTTTATATATCATTTACTTTCATTGACAAAAGCAATCTGGAGGAATATGTTTTATTTACATTTTAAAAGTGAACTTAGTTGCCATAAATTATTTTACTTAACACTGAATCAGCTTCCAAATACCAATGTAGCCTCTAAATTAACTGTGATTGCAGTCTTATTAAAATATTTTTTCCCCCCCACCTTCTCACCAACTACTTCATTATTTTAGTGAACAGTTTTTATAATTAGTTTTTCAGCAGGCAGAATTTTCTAGCCTGTATTTTTATAGCCAAAAGGCAATATGTAATTTATGTAATTATTAATTACTGTATATGTTCTTTTCAAAATAGCATAGTCCTGATTCACATCTGTTCGTCCTCATTTTGCTCTTTATAAAAAGAGCACTGAAGTATAACTTCATCTCTTTTTGTATAATTGTGTTTCTGTTTTCAACTGGAATGAAAACAATTGCTTTAATCTTTATTTTAATAAACATGCTAATTAGCAAAACTTCATTGAAAAGCATGTTGACTGTGAACTACATTAGCTTGTTAATATTGCTAAGCGTATGTTTATGCAAGGGATTTTTGCCCAGTGGGAACATTTATGGTAAAAATGTGAAGGGGGTATATAAAGTGCAACTACATTGCTATAATATGTTGTGGCAGCTATAAACATAGATGCAACATACAAGCAAGATAGATAATTATTCCTGCTCTTGATCATAGATAAATCATCCAATCATGTGACACAGAAATTGCTATTTTTTTTAATCTACTGCAAATTATGTTTAAATCAAACAGAGCTTTCGGGCCTAAGTGAACATTTTCTCCAAATCAATTAAATTGCATGATTTGCTGTGATTAATGGAATTTCAAATTGCATTGTGTATCCGTTTGTGAAAAAGCAAAAAAGGTAGAACATTTCCTACTAAGTTCCTACATACATTTAGCTTTGTGATGCTGGTCTATCTCTATTCAGTAGCATCATGTAAAAGGTGTCATAGACGTGTCACTTATTCAGGATCATTTAATTCTGATAATTGCAAAATAAGAATAAGTTGATTTTGGGACTGCTGGTCTGTAGATCCAATATGTAATTTTTTCTTCAATGTCATGTTTACTACTAACCCCAAGTCATCCCTCAAACTTTACCCACTGTCTTAACTAGTTACAGTCTCACTAAACCCAGGAGTCCAAGTGCATTCAAGTACCATAACAATTAACAAAAATGCAGCTTATTTGTGTATCACTCAGCTGTAGATCCTCATATAATCTCTGAATTCCTGCTGACACCATCCTTCCTTCTGGAAGGTTACTAATTTGTGCTGTAAAGTAGTAACTGCTGCACGCTCACTCCCATGATCAACTATTTTTTTCATTACAAATTGGTTAACTAAACTTAAAGGAGAACTATGAGGTGAGTGAAAAGTGCTCAACCTCATAGTTCGAGCCGACGTGTGACAATGAAACTGTGACAGGTCGGCTGAATAGATCGGGAAGTGAGCGAATGCATACCGTTGCTCGCTCACTTCTCGATCATCTCCCTGCAGAGAGCGGTGACTGTCAGCTGTAGCTCGCGATATACTGAGCTTTGGGCCATGGGAGAATACTAGTATATGTCCTCCCATGACCCTAAAGAGAACTATGGGGAAAAAACCTTACCCCATAGTTATCTTTTAAGATTATAGTCCATCATGAGAGCTAGCTTGGACTGGTGGATACTTTACACACAGGGACCATAAGGAATAAAAGTAGCCACCCTCCAGAAGGAAGGACAGTCTCAGCAACAATTCAGAGGGTAATAGGTTTCTCTAAAAAAAACAAAAATTAGAGTATATGTTTTCCAAGACAAAAGGCAAACATTTTTTACATATTTGATCCACAGAAATATAGTATACAAATTTAGAGGGAGATATAGGGGGTGATTTACTCAACCTAAACACACGCACGCACTAGGTGCGTGTGATTTTTACACAGCAAAACGTATTTATCAACCAAAAAGTCTCTAAAAGCATATTTCCACTAATGCCATATATGGAAAAATCATGCACATGATGCATATATAATGCTGCTTCACAGTTTAGACAAAAATGGTTAGCTCATGCATTTACATTCCTGCATTCATCAACACAAGCAACACAATGTAGAGCTAATTTACACAAGATCACCTTGCAAATTCATGCTTGGCTTTGCACAACACACCTGCTGGGTGTGTACACATTACAAAGGTGTTTAGATTCCACCCATAGATCATGCTGGGAGGGAACACACTCCAGAGGTGTATACATGTTCGTGGTGTGTTTATAAGGTTAGTAAATCAACCCCATAGTATACAAATTTAGAGGGAGAGAAAATTACAAGTGTATTTTTCTGAGACAAAAGCCAGACATAATACAGTTTCAATGTACAGTACGTTTACCCCTGAAATTGCATCCAATTAAAAAGGAAGAGACAGGCAGATTTAATCTGGAATTAAAAATGTCAGTGTCTTTTTCGGAGACAAAAACAAGAAAATCTGTGCTGATTTAATACACAGAATTTAATAATTTCTACTAGGATGCAATTACAGAGGGAGAGAGCAAGCAGGTTTTGTCATCATCATGAAAATGACAGTGTTGATTTTGCTAACCATAACGCCTGACAAATTGTACAGTTTTAAAGTACAATATTTAAGACTTTTAGCTATAGCACAATTTTAGCAAGAGAGAAAAAGAAAAGTAGATTTTAAATCAAGGACTTATTGTTAGACTACACTATTTCAGAGAGACTATGTCCACAAAAACTATTGATTGAGACAGGGCACTGAAATATGTGCAAAAAAAGAGACATACTGCATGATGCAGCCTACAGAAAACATAAAAAAATTCCCACTTTGGAGCAGCATGTAGAAAAATTAGGTGTTGTACTTTGTTATTGACAAATATAATGCTATGCAAACTCTGATGCACAATGCAGGCTTGACTGTGCAGAAAGCAACTGCCAAAAGTTTACAACTGTGGAGCAGTCACAGAAACATTAGTATTTTTAGTGCTACTGCACCATAATTTAATGCACAATTTGATGAACAATGCAGGAAGTACCATGCAGAAAAATTGAGGCCAAGAAGCAGCTGCGGAAATATTTGTTTTGGCAGAGCCATAGGACTACAGCTGTAGAGGCAGCATGAGATGGTAATACTAACAGGTCTACAGTGGTGTCAGGAAATGGTTATGGTGTCAGGGCAGCAGCAGCAGAAGAAGCTGTGAATGTAATTTTTAGCATCAGCAGCAGGGGCTTGGTACTCATTACTGATCCAGGACTGGTTCATTTTTTATAAATATAAGCCATTCAACTGTGCATGGGGACAAGCAGTTGATTTTAGTCACACCCCCCCCCATCCATGTATTGGGCAAGCTCTGATCAGTGGTCCATCTTTGTTACCCAAAATAATCCATTCTGAGGATGTGAACATCTGCACTTTTGCCAGCAGAAGTCATGAAGAAGTGAATAGCCTCTCTTAGGCTTCTGACAACTCACCATAGGAGGACGTTAAGGAAGAGTGGGTATAGGTGACTGAGCTGTCGCCATTACCAATTTGCAGGATAAAGGGCTGCACTATCAGCTCCTTCAGTGTAATACATCCTGCATCCTTCCCACCCATCAGCAAAGATACCCAGTTTGCCATGAATAAGATTTTATGTCTCAGTGAGCAGCAGGGTTTACATGACCACCAAATACATGGTCCAGCAAGCAAAGACATGCAGGCTTTAGCTTCCAAATGAAGGTGGCAGACTCCACCAACTGGAACAAGAGATGCTGTAAAGCCAGCAATTTTGCAAAGATGAAATTGGGGCACTGGAGGTAGGGGTGGCTTGCTACATATTTTTTTCCTTATGTTCATGCAGCTGTGGAAGAGACACCTTCCCAGTCAAGAAGACAGCTGGGGATGGCAGGGTGGGGTTTGGAGACTCAGAGTAAGGTTGAAGCCTACATTGCGTGTGGATTTTTTTTGCAGCTGACTGGTAGCATTTATGTGCTGCCCTAATCGAGCTTTGCAGTAAACAGTAAATGTGTCTCCTCATGCATGTGTTGCTCCAAATGACTGGTAAATTTACCTTGTTTGAATATACTCCAAGCAGAGCCTGCAAATTACATAGTTGCTGCCTGCAGTACATGTTTGAGAAACATATTTATATATACGGACACTGCACAGTATCCCATACTGTATAAAAGATATTCACAGGATCTGATCCTATTTTGTATGTATACATGCTGTATACTACTACTTTTTGTGTCCTGTATGCTGAGTAATGTGTAAGAATGCAATAGAAGCCATCAGGGGCGTAACTAGAAATCACAGGGCCCCATTGCAAAATTTTGTATGGGGCCCTGTGATTTCTAGTTACGCCCACCTGATAACCCAAACAGCCCACCTAAGGGTGACCCTGCAGAGCCCACCATAGACTCTCTATGGTAGGCTCTGCAGGGTGTCAGGCGGGCGGTCAAGCCCTCTTACGTGTCAGCCCTGATCCTCTGTCCGCCTCCTTCTCCTCCACGATCGACTCCTTCGTCGATCGCCGGGTCCCACCCCCTCGATCGCTGGGCCCCGCCCCTTGATCACCGGGTCCCTCGATCGCTGCCGATGATGGGCCCAGCCACCTCCTGCGAAGCTGCTGGTGTCACCAACTCAGAAGCGGCTGCGAGAAGGAACGGAGCGTTCCTCCTCACAGCCGCCAGTGACAGCCAGCAGCCTGGCTGTCCGAGCAAGATGCCATAGCGACCCAAGGGGCCCGCATGGCATCAGGGAGATGTCCTGGCCGGGCCCCGCTGTGCCTCGGGCCCCATAGCGGCCGCCTGGGTCGCTATGGTGATTGTTACGCCACTGGAAGCCATTTATCTCCTGTGGGAGTTTTGGGGCTGTATTTACTTAGTCGGCTTCCTCATTCATATCTTTCCTGTTGTGAAACCTCTCGGGGTTAAATGGAAAAACATACCCTGTAAGTGTGTCTTTGAAACACCAAGTCCCATGTTTAAAAGACATAGGGTTGAAAAGACTAGTTTTTAGCAAAGAGACAGGAAAAGATCTATGGTCTTCACTGAGTGCATATGCCCCATTGGCAAAAAAGTCATAGACAACTCAAGTAAAGTTCAAAAATGCCATGTAGAACTGTGTTTACAAACAAGCAAAGGTCAAAGAAGGTTTGGATAGAGTATGAAAGGGTTAGAAACTCTGTCAAGTTTTTATTGCTATCTGTGTAAATAGATACTATACATGTCAAACTTCAAAACTGCATGTGCCTGTGAAATGACAAAAACAGTTCCCAAAATGGTCTAAAGGCAGTGCTTTAAAAGCTTTTACAGGTCATCAGTATAGAGCTAAGGACACCCAGGGGGGAATTTATCAAAACTGGAGCAGATAAAATCTTGGGAAGTTGCCCATGGAAATCAGCTTCTATCTTCAGTTTGTTCAGTTAAGATCTGAAAATGAAAAAGAGAGACGCTGATTGATTGCCATTGCACAGCTGTTCCAGACTTTGTCTGCTTCAGTTTTGATAAATTCGCTCCCAAAGTTTCCGCCTGGGATCCCTGGCCTGTTTGTTTATTCAGCAACCAGCAGGTATATTTTATTTTGCTGCAGTAGCACTACCACCTTACTAACACTACAGCCTTGCTAGCTCCACATTGACATATCCCCATTGACTTTTTTTTTTAAAAGGGAAGCCAGCGGGGATATGTCATTTTGTGGCAGTAGTGATAGTGTTATCTTGCTGGTAGTGCTACTGCCACAAAATGTCAAATCCCAGCTGCCGAATGTAAACAAACAGGCCAGGGGTCACAAGTAACTTCATTGACCAAATATGGTCATAAGAATATTTGGGTAATGTCACCTATACACATTTTCAAAGTTCAAGCTGGGGGGCTGACTGCTATCTTAAGAGGCAGGCACTGCATAATTGATGGCCGGATTGCATATTAAGGGGCACAATAACATGAAAGTCCCCCTATATCTGCAAATGAAGTCACAGTATCTAAATTCCTGTTATATGCCAAATAAAAAGTCAATAAGTTACCACATGCAAAAGTTGCTAGTAGGCCAGTGAAGCCTCCCTAAGCAGTCAACTGCTTGCTATAGCAGCTGGGAGTAATTTTACATGTGTACAGCCACCTGATAACTTGCATGGGCCATCAAAGCTATCACGCCATGTATGGACCATATGGCTGATAAGGGCTGCAAGAGGTGAGGGAGACCAGTGAACATCTGTTTTCTGATCTCCCCTCTATTTAATGAAGCCAGAACCAAAGAGGGTTTCATCCTTCATAGCACGTTCTGGGACCTGGGGCACTAGGGATCGTGAGCTTCGGGTTTTGTGGAGCAGTCCAGAACAGGGAACAGGCCTGGAACACATGTCTTGAGAGTGTCTGGACACAGGTTACACTAAACACATGGAGCCAAGGACAGGGTGTCTGCACACTAAACATGGGTGCGCCAGAGGCATAGGATCTAGGGAGTGCCAGGTCTTTGCCAGAGCCAATGATGGAGAGGATGTTATGCTGCAGGACAATTTACCAGGTTGTGGCCCTCCAACACACCTGTGCGGATACATCTGAGCAAAGTGCTATGGGAATAACACAGGGATACTGGACTGAGACAAGTAAGTCAAGAGACCAAAACAAAGGCACAAAGGATTATCAGGAAAGACTGAATCCCAACAGAAGAAAGACTCGTGACACGGGTTGCACAGGAGAAAAGCAGCACACAGGAACTGGAGACAGGATCCACACAGGGTATAGGGTACTAATACAATATGAGGATATGCAGGAAGAAGCCCAGGTGCAACATGGGTCACATAAGAGTAAAATACAGTACTGCTTAGATACAGGGAGCATGCATAGCACAGGAGCACAGGTGACTCAAGAGGAACACACAGGAACTTATAACCACAGGGAAACAAAGTACAAAGGCAGTACTCACAAAGAGCATGCATACAGAAAAGTGCAAGACTGGGAGGAAGAATGCACAAAGACCATGCGTACTCCGAGGTAATGCTTACTGAGAAATACATGCAAGGAAAGCTCAAGGGACAAGGAAGGAGGTTCACAGGAGGAGATAGGAGGAGATAGTGGAGTACAATAGTACCAAAGCACGGAACAGGACAGAGGGAAGGGTACTCACTAGGAGTGTGCAAAAACTGGTACACAGGGAAGCATGGGACCACTACAGCACAGCCCAACACAATACAGGCTGATACTCAGAAGGAGCAGGGTAAAAAGTGAAACCAGACACACAGAGTAAAGTGAGGGAACACCAAAGCAGAATAGCAATCAGGCAGTTCAGGCTACTCACACCACAGCGGTGAATGCAAAGTGACTTCCATAGGGAGACACTAAGGACTGAAAGCAAATAGGAACACAGAGGAGTAGTAAAGGGGAAACACAGCCAAGCAGGGAATCCATGGAAGTACACTAGGAGATCCAGGGAACACCAGAAATTCAAGGGTAGATTACAGTAAACTAACTCATTGCTCAAACGCTGAGCAACAGGTGAGCTGAGCCTAAATTGGAAAAGAAGACAGAAGATTGTCTGCATCCATGTGAATCCCTATATGCTGACAGCCAAGCACCAAGAACAGAGGGGGAAATTTGACATGTAAACTGGAGAAAAATGGAGTGAAAGGGTGACATTAATGGAGTGGAAAGGTGACATTATTGGTCTCATAGACCCCAGTGTCTCCCTAAAGAGAACCTGTCACCAATAATGTGCTATCCCATAGGGGGCTTGTGAGTATCCTGACTATGTACATGCACATAAACACAAACACACACCTACGAACAAAAACAATTATTGTGCGAGATATGTTGGACATCGCTGTGCAAACTGGATTCTAGGGCCATCATTCACTGTTAACTCTAAACTGATGAACTGTAAAAGTGTTTAAAATATCATCTATGGACAATTATAGTCTTTTTTGTCATTTCATGGACACAAATCATTTTGAAGTGTAACATGTTTAGTATCGATTTGCTCAGTGCACACTCATTTTTTATATTTTATCCAGTTGGGTATTTCATTGTGCTTATGTGCACTAAAATTAATCTAAAAGTATTTTCCACTGAAAATATGGGTTTGATTAACAGTTGCACAAATATCATACGAAATAAAAAAAATTGCAAATGCCACCATTTATTCTGCAGGGTCTCTGCTCTCATAAAATATATGATTCTGAAGGTTTTAAGTAATGTTTGGGCCTAAAATGTGCATTTTAACATGTGTAAAACAAAAAAGAACAAAGCTGGATCTGGCAGCAAAAGAGTTAAAGTGGATAATTCATCCAAATGCCAGGTCTCCTTTTTAAATACAACCCCCACCCCACCGGCAGGCCAAAATGCCAGGATCTATTAAAAGAAAATAAAATTTTACCTTACACCCGACCTCCACACAGAAGTGGGTGATGTTTGCCCACGGTTCCTAGGTGAGGGTGGTGTCACAATCCTTCCTGCAAGTTTCTGGGAACATGGAGTATCCCCACATTTGGAATCACCATAGGTCCAAGATCTCCCTGAAAGCACGATGAGGTCATCTTTGCATAGGTGCCAGGGTGAAAGCCAGGTGTAAGCTGTATAACTTTTCTCTGCACGTTTTTTTTTACAAAGAATTCCACCACTTTGGCATGAGGTGAAGGGTCAGTATTTAATACGAAGACCATTTTTTTAAGGTGCAAGGTCCTCTTTAGATTAAAATTTTTAACACTCCCAAAATAAGGCCTAGATTTTGGAAAGATCACATTTGTCAGGGCCTATTGTCACATTTATATCTTGTATAAGCATTTAAGATTAAAAAAGTAAAACAGACACATGAAATATTAATCAAGTGAAAACAAAATGGTTCACCTAGTATGCAAAAAAATTTCTATTGCAATTTGCTTCCTTCAAGGATGCAGGTTATTTTTCTAACAAACTGTCATCTGACCTGTCCATAGAATACAATTTCCTTTACAGCTGGTTTATGAACATAGGGACAGCACATTAAAAGTGACTTTGGGACATTTACATCCCTTAGGAATTCACATTTACTGTATGCAGTGCACAGCACACCTATACTGCAGGGCAGTACAATGTACAGCTTTGTGGTATGCTGGGTCAGAGAAAATGTAAATGTTTGCCTGAATTTTGGTGCATTGGCAGTTCATTCCTATTAATAGGTCACCTTAACACACATTCGCATGAATTTTTACATTTTGCACAAATTGTGAATGGCCTTTAAACTTGGCCACCCAAAATTGAATTGTCATTGGTCACAACAACAAAATTTAGTAGGAATAATTTAACTTAAGAAACTACTTAAACCATTTATTCAAACTACATCCAATTTGGCAGATGCTGATAATGCACAATTGGCAAATTTTGTTACTCAAATCAAAATCTAACTGCATGTGGCCAGCGTCATTCTATGATCTATCAGTTAGATTAATGTGGTAACCTAGGTTGTCAGCTTCAGGAAAATTACATTATGTTACTCTAAGCATTTTCAAGTTATTTTTAATTTTTTAAGCTATAGTTCCCAAACCAGTTGTGTGTTCTCACCAACTGTATACAGATATACGTGATAGCACAAAATACTGTTGGTAAGCAATAGTTAAATCCACTTTGTTGCACTTATTTGCTTTCTTGTAGGATTTGCTTCAGTGCCAGGACATTTCCTTCTGTTCACTTGGCCTCTCCTGCTCTTATATAATGTGATTTGCCAACTGAAATCCTTTTTATCGAATTAAAAATCAATAATGTATTAAGTGGCTCAGGACACTATTAAGCACAGAGAGAAACTGTAACCTAAAAAAACCAAGGTTGTAAAATACATTCAAAGCCAACATCCCTTTGTAAGGGATCTATATAAATCTGGTGGTTTTGTTTGCTTTTTAAAAAAAGGAGACTTACAGAGATAATTTGGGAATACTGCAAAGCAACAACAGAACTGCAAAAATACAATTGCTCCTCTAGTCATACAAATGTTTTCCTTATTGACTGTACCTGCAGTGATATGGATCGTGAACTGCATGTGTTGTTCAATGTACTGCCAAAATCTCTGAAGTAAATGTTTTAGCGAAATTGTATTTTCTGAGTTTTCTTTACAGCTCATAGAGAGGCAATGATCAGCAACCAGCCAATACTCAGGGTCACGCTAAGTCATCTAACGTCTGTTAGACTGATCATTTCAACTAGTTCACTGCTGCTTGGAAATACATAAACTCTTGACACTGCTAACCCCTGGAATAAGCTTAATAATATGAAAAGCTACTGACTCCATGGCAAATAAATATGATACTTCTGATTTTTTTTTTAAAGGTTGCGAACATTTTCTGCTTTTTTTTTGTTTATTTAAACGTATCACTATACATTTAATTTGTTTGGTAGTGTACTTATAGTCTTAATATACTGTCAGCACTGTATCACTTTACTGTGTAGATAATAATTAGCCATCACAATTATACACAATGCATGCAAATATGTAATTGGGCTTTCAATCCAGACTGCAAGACGTAAAAGGTTATTGCTCTTTAAAATAGTCCAAACAAGCTGGAAAAAAAAGTGAAGATCTGTATTTAGCATGAATTCAGTAAATAATATTAGCAATTAAAAAAAACAACTTTGAGTGCATTGTTCAAGTTGTGTTAAAGGAAATGTTAGAAGCCTCTGAATGCAGTGGAACTCTCCGACCTCCTGTCCTCAGTGTTTGCTTAACAAGCGCTTTCTTACTCTGAATTCTGTACCACTCCACCATCAGCAAATACTTACAACAAAGCATTATGATATTACTGACTTTAAGCAGTAGGAGGATATGCATCAAAGAGCAAGTGAGTCTCCCATGTTCAAAAACACTGTATTGTGGGTAGTCAGGGGGAGGGGGGTTTACAGGGCTCCAGCTTTTGGACAGGTTGCTTTAATTTCTAATAGATATATTACAATAAGAGATTTGCTTTCGGATAATATTTGTCTGAGATGCTATTAGCTAATACCTAGTTCTAAATATTTAAAGTTTGTACAGAGCCATGTGTGACAGGGGTTTTACAGTGTGTTCTTGGTATACGGCAGATGGTACATGGGAATCCCCCAGTCACAATGCACTGCTTGTCACTTGCTACAAAAAGCTCTTAAGTTAGAACATAGCATTAAAGTGGACAAGTAATCAGTAAGCAGAGCTTAAAAAATATTTTAAATAATGTTAATCAAATATTCTCTTGATTAAAAAAAAATTTGAACGAAAATGAAAAACAGATGGTTCTATAGGAATTAATTCAGAGAACACACAAAGTAAAATGGATCTTGTCCCATATCAGACAGAATTCAAGGCAAATATTTTATGAGTTTTGAATAGCATGGAGAAGTTTTAGAACATCATTCAGGTATGTGTATTGTCTAAATTCCAGCTGGGGAGTATTTAATTTTCAGTCTTTTGAATAGCACAGATGATTAAATGGATACACCTACAGCAATTAAAACACATTTACCATGGGAATGGGTTTAAATGTGGGCATGAGGTCCACAGACAACAGTAAAAAAACTGTCTGTTGCTCTAACCTTTTTAACCACGTCAAGTCCCACACCTTTATAACCCCAGAGCATTTTTGCATGTAAATGATTAAACAAAACAGCAAAAGATAAGTAGAGAGGGTTAAATTACTTTGATCTGACATAAAATGACTAACCCAAATATGGTACAAGCTATTAAAAATACTATGATTAGTCCCAACAATGAATCAAGACACCACATCATATATATAGATATCTATATATAGATATCTATATAGATAGATATCTATCTATCTATATAGATAGATATCTATCTATATAGCACTAAAAACCAGCAGGAATATTCACAAAAGGTTGTAGCGTTTGGAGAAGGCAGAAGAAGTGAACAATCTAGGACAACAAAGCTGAACTGGAAAGTGAGCTGAATTGGAAAATTTTTCCAAATCAGCTATTTTGTCCTAGATTGTTCACTTCTCCTGCCTTCTCCAAACTCTTCACCCTTTTGTGAATAACCCTGAGGGTGTCACAAAATCAAAAAACTAGACAAACTCTAAATCAAATACTGGAAACAGAACTTTAATTTGGCTAAATATAAAAACCCATCTAAAATGCATATTCCAAAATGAGATATAATATTAATAGGTATAATATAAATGAGACAATAGAAAGAGAGACACACATTATGCACCCATATGGACTAGCCTTTATCTTCTAATGGACAACATGTATATAGTCTGCAGATTTAAGCTTCCAATTTATGGGGATCATCACATGTGGACAGGCAGTAGCGATTTTGATACATTTCTCAGACCTTAGTTCGCTTCAGAAAAGTATGGGACAGCATACATAGTATAATTTATTAGCATGCATATGTCTCAGAGGGGAAACTGCAGGGGATATTAGAAGCTGCATCACAAGCAGTGTCACAAGTATCTTGGTAAATAATGAGGATGAGAAAATATCATTCTAGACAATTGCCATGGAAACACAGAGAGTTACGAGGCCCTCATATATAGAGATGTCAAAACAAGGGACAAATTAGCATTTACTTTAATTTAGAAATCCCCAAAAGAATGACAAAGCTAATGCATGGAGTCAGAATCCCAATCCACTGGTACTGGATCCTATATGGCTTCCAATTTACTGACCAATGGTATAGGTATATCAGTGATAGGGGCAAGATGTGAGAGACCAGCTGTACAACATTGAGATACCTCTCAGTCACCCTAAACAGAAAATTCTTAAACAAGGATCTTCATTGCAGGATCACCAGGCATTATTTTAATTAAAGACATTTTTTTGAATTTATATTAACATCTCATTTCCTAGTTTTTTTTTTTGCAATCTATTTTCACCCTGGACCACATAGGAAATTAGCTGAAATCATTGTGTGCCCACTTCTGACATGTATACATTATCAGTTGCATTGATATAATTGGATTATTATCACTCTTATTATGAACCTTACATTTTCAGCATTATTTCAGAACAGAAATGCCATCAACATGCAATTTCAGCATGTACCAGTTGTTATGCATGTAATGCATCTTCCTGCAAAATAAATTAATTGGTTTTATTTTTAAAAAATCTCTCAGTAATCTCAGTAAATCTGTTGAACAGATTTCACCTCACCCGCTGTCCCTGTGACTGAAAGCAAGGGATGAGGGAAGTAACTGGGACAGAAAGTCACCTACAACAAAATTATCCTGACAGAGGTTATAACCCTTCTCCATTTTACTGCAAAACAGTCAGGGCTATTCACTAAAGGGTGAAGAGTTTGGAGAGGGCAGAATAAGTGAACACTCTTCAAACAAAAATAACTGAACTGGAAAGTAAGCTGAATTAGAGATCTTTTCCAAATCAGCTATTTTGGCCTAGATTGTTCACTTATCCTGCCTTCTCCAAACTTTTCACCCTTTTGTGAATAGACCTGATTGTGTGGTTTCAGTCTTTGCCCCCACTCAAGAGATTTTACATCACTTATTGGCCTTAAAGGAAATTAAGGTAAACTTCTAAAATGGGGGAAAATATCACATATAAAAACCTAATTGTCATGATCTAGGATTAGAGTCCAGTTTCAGAAACAAAAAGTGGTTCAAGGTTATAGCAGGTAAAAGTCAGTACAAGGGTAACATATGAGTAATGAGGGTGGGGCAAATGTGATCAGTAAGCAAGCCAGTGCCAGTAGCTAATGCCATCAGATATGAAGTAGAGAGCAATAATAATATTAATAATCTGTAATCAACTATGGATTAGTATCCTGGTTAGTGAGTATGACATTGTCCTATGGCTAATATTTGGTAGCAAATAATTAACTTCTCAATACATATTTGGATTGTTGATGGTGATCAGCATACCTGTAAGGAACCCTAATTAGCTTAGGGAAAAGCTACAGTACATGCACATAGTAGACAATATAGCAAAGGGGCAAAAAGATTTCTTCAGCTAAACTGCTAAGGCAATCTACGAGCTATTTTCACACTAGCATTGAGTTCTCTCATGTACTGCCATATGTATTCCTTAGAAGAAACATGTCACAAGGCAAATACATGGGCTGCCATGAAAAATGTTAGTTGCCTGGCTGTTTTGTTCATCCTCTCTGGCATCAATACTTTTTTCAAGTCACTGACCTGGAATAAGTATTTGTTCAATGAAATCATATGCATAACCATTTAGAATAGGCAGCTCAGTAAGTTTTGAAGCAAGAAGGATCAGCATGCCAGCTAAGAATGCTAATGAATGTCACAGCCCCAATTATAAAAATACACTTGTGTGCTGAGCTGATGCACACCTAATACATGTTGCAGGAAGGGATAAATGCATATAGTGCTGAAGTAATGCATGACTGATGCATGTAGAAAACTTCAATGTAATTTAACTCATATAGGACTGATGCATATCACTAACCAGAATGTGGATACATGCATGTCACCAACCCAAGCATGGATACATGCATGTCTACTGCATGTACATAACTGCATATATGTTGAAAAATGCATGGCTAATGCAGGTCACAGCCTCAATAATAAACAGACACTTGTGTGCTGAGCTGATGGACGATTAATGCATGCTGCAAGAAGAGATAAACACATGAGCGCTTGACTGATGCATGACTAATACATATAGAGAGTAAAATAATCAACTTTTGAGTCTGCCTCGACAGTAGCTCCCTAATTGGACCTCTCCCCCTCTAAATGTAAACATAGAAAAAAAGCAGACAAATAGGGGCTTCTGAGAGGTATAAAACAATACATGTGTAAAAATTATATACAAATTGTATTATACAGTAATTACATAATATAAAAAGAATTGATTGTAATACATACAAGTATAAAAAAAAACAATTGGCTAAAACACACACAAAGTGCCCAGGATATGCCCAACGTCAACCAGTTATATCTTAATTAAATATCCATGGTTGCAAACATAATTGTCATTAATTATTCATTGTTCATTTACTGATTGTCATTAGTTTTTCATTGTTCATTTACTGGAACAGACATATCCAGGTCCCGACGCGTTTCGCACCAAGCTTCTTCAGCAGACCACGGGGGGCTAATCTACCAATAATAATAACAATTATACATCAATTGATGTAATTGCATCATTTAATTCATTAATAGATTAATATAACATAAATTAGAATGTTTCAGCCAACTACACCACAGGTATGAGGGCCCCCGAAAGGTGGGTAACCCGTACTTACCAAACAACTGTCTGGAGGAGGACAGATAGTTCCAGGATTAAGAGAAAGTGATGGCGGCCTGAATCAAATCAGCATACTCAACTCCGTCCGAGACCATGCCAGGGACATCGGGGCCACAGGAAGGGGGGGCATCGAGGAAGATGCAAAGAACCCCTATCACCTAGTCAAGGGTCTGTCTGTCACTAGGGCATTCTTCCTATCCAATCAAGCTCTTTCGGCTAAATCACATATATTTTAACACTATGATCACAGTATTGACCTCTTTGGAGGTTTATGTTCACAGTAAGGGTAAATGTTGCCAACAGGGGTTGAGAATTCGGTATGAAGTGGGGATTTTAGTTGAAGGGAATACCTATTAGCTTTGAGGAATAGGGGGATACCAATGTGAGAATAGTCTGTAGATATGGATTTTGATCTCTTACTTTATATAGACTTTTAGCAATGCCTTGTATACATAGGTGGGATATCTTTATACTGGGGGAAGAATCCCATACTGATTTCATTACCCCTGTAATTTGTTCTAGACTAGGTGATAGGGGTTCTTTGCATCTTCCTCGATGCCCCCCCTTTCCTGTGGCCCCGATGTCCCTGGCATGGTCTCGGGCTGAGTTGAGTGGGATGATTTGATTCAGGCCGCCATCACTTTCTCTTAATCTGGAAATATCGGTCCTCCTCCAGACATTAGTTGTTTGGTAAGTACGGGGTACCCACCTTTCGGGGGCCCTCATACCTGTGGTGCAGTTGGCTGAAACATTCTAATTTATGTTATATTAATTTATTAATGAATTGAATAATGCAATTAAATAAATTGATGTATAATTGTTATTATTGTTAGATTATCCCCCCGTGGTCCCCTGAAGAAGCTTGGTGCGAAACACGTCGGGACCCGGATATGTCTGTTCCAGTAAATGAACAATGAATAATTAATGACAATTATGTTTGCAACTATGGATATTTAATTAAGATATAACTGGTTGACGTTGGGCATATCCTGGGCACTTTGTGTGTGTGTTAGCCAATTGTTTTTTATAATACTTGTATGTATTACAATCGATTCTTTTATATAATGTAATTACTGTATAATAAAATTTGTATATAATTTGTACACATGTATTGGTTTTATACCTCTCAAAACCCCTATTTCTCGACTTTTTTTCTAATACATATAGAGAACTTAAATGTAAATGAACACTTATATACTGAACTCATATATAACTGATGAATATCGTGAACCAGAACATGAATAAATGCATACTACCATGTTAATGTGTAGCATATCTGCTGTGTATCCCAAAGAAGGTTGAACTAAAGTTTTGGGGTCGAGAGAACCTAATGAGTGAAATTAAAAAAGCCCCTCAGCTGCTAATGTGTTAGCCCAAGGGGGACTTAAACAAAAAGGGATTTAGATTTTTGCACACTTATCATAGACTAAGCAACAAGAAAATTATATCATAATGACATCAGAAGGGGCGTGGCCTCAATCACTGATTGGGTTCTGGTTAATCCACTGATGTATATATCTACCATGTTTGTTGAACAGATTGTCACATTGTTTAGCCTGATGAAGGGACCACAATGCATTTGCTTGTGACACTATGTTTATGTAAACGTCAATAAAAAATGGATCAATGAAGTGGCCTTTGGTGTGCTGGTGACCTCATTATCTCCTTATGCCATCACCAACAACTCCTTTACCTTAATAGAAGACCACAAAGGTGAATTGTGACTCAAAGTAAAAAAAAAAAAAGATAATTAGTATCGGTTCCGGTTCATGGTTCGCAGTGTATAAACATATAGAAAATCAATATAGATATAAGCATGCTATTCACCAGTAAACTTGCCACTAAGCCTTGATCTAAGGTGTTTTCGCTTAACTGTATATATGCATGTCTACATGCATTATGATTAAATGTCTGAGATTACAGATACCGAGATGTGTATACAATTTTTGTCAAGCAGACAAAACAGCTTGTGAATTATAATCAAAGAGATACTTTTCAGTATTCTACTTGATAAAGAAAAAAGGATCAAAGAACCCTGACTGTTCAAATACAGATTTTTCTAAAACATAAAGGTTTGAGAGGTTTCTCAACTGCTAATTCCATTTTTGCCTTTTGTTTTGCTTTTTATTTCCATAAGCGGTTCTTATCCAGCCACAGTCAGAACTCCCAAATAGAGCTTGCAGTTGACTGGCTGTAAATGTTCTGATGCTATGTTCATGGTTTAAAAAATTCAGGCCTGGGTTTGCAGATCCTCCCATGAACCAAACCCAGGCCAGTTAACATATTTACACCTGTGTGTTGGGGAATGTTTTTTTTCTTCATTAGACATAATATTGGCAGTTTTCTTCTTCTCTGGATCAAAGATGCTCATGTTTGTGAGAACTTGAAGTTCACATTTAACTTTTTTACCTGCTCATAAGTGTGAGAAGGCCAAAATTATAAGAGAGCTAACAGATTTCTCTTACTTTCAATCCAGGATGTAACCTGTTAAATGTTTTATAAAGCAACAGAATTATTTCTGCAGTTATATATACAATAGCCACAATTGGTTTTAAGCGTGTATCTTATTTTGGCTACATCAGATTGAAGTCAAATGTGAAAAACAGAAAGACGTGATAAAATATTAATGGATCAGTGGGAATCATGAACTTGACAGCTCCAGAAGTTCAGATTTTTTTTTTGCCGTCTTGACTGTCTAGGTAGATTAAATTTTAAACACTAAATAACCAGCTACATGCATTGAAATCAACTCAAAGTTAACTTTCTTTTCAACAGTCAGGGATCATGACATATTTTTTGTCAATAAGTCTATTTATGTGGCTGCATTAAAATTGTATTATGTTATTTAAAATTAGAATCACATTAAACTATCTGGAAGTAATGTTAGTGCAAGCCTTGGCATTCCCCTAATAGTCATCTTTGTTTTAGTTCTGTACAATGCATTTGTTCTTTAAAAAAATATATCTATATTATACTGTAGATATATCTATATATATCTATATATATATAGATATATCTATAGATCTATAGATATATCTATAGTTATAGATATACACATGTTATCCTCAGAAATACTTCTAAAATGATAGTGTTCTATAAATAAAAAAATTTAAGAACAGATATTTTAACTATATAAATAACTCTCAGAACAGTCTTTTCACACTTAAGTCAGCTCATAAATTAATTGTTTGACATTAAAATATCACGCCTTAGCACACTTCACAGACAGTCTCTATTTGTTTCAGTCTAATGACTTTAGTGTAACAGTTTTAAAACTAGGTTATTGCAGTAACTGCTAAGGAAACGGGTGCCCACATAGTTGAAAAGTTTAAAAAGAAAATTGCTAGAATCTAATAAGGATATGAAAAACAATAAAAACGTGATTCTTTAACATTTTAAATTTCACTAGCAAACAAATATTATATTATGTCCATTGTCTTACAGCAACTTTTATCATAGTTATCATACAGATATTTATGAAATTTTTCTGGTGGTAAGGTCCTTTTAAAACAACCTGTGCCCAGTTTATAAAATACTTGTATGAAAGATTGAGGTAGTTCTTATTACTGCCATTTGAAGAATCTTTCAGTATTGCTACAACAGATTCAAAAGTAATTACGGCCAGTTCACAGATTAGGAAACATTTGGTAATTAGGATAATCTCTGAGCTGGCATACAATGAAACAGAGTTGGGCATGTATGTCCTGGGAATCTGTCATTAACCTCCCTGGCTGTCTGATGCCGGCATCGCCCTGAGGACACAGCGAGGATCGTGGACAAGGTAAGACGTTAAAGTGTAATCCCGAGTGTGGCTCGGGGTTACCGCTTTTGGTAATGAAAATTAACCCCGAAGCCACACTCGGGATTACCGCCAAGGAGGTTAAATGTATCAGCTTCCTACTGAGGGCTCATTGGTTGCTACCAATAATGCACCTATTATCCCCATTCAGACAGGAGATTTCCCAGCAATTAGCTGAATGTAAAGAAAGGGGCAGAGATGCTGGCTGACATCATTACCCAAATATGGCTGTAGCCATATTTGGGCAATGGTGTCAGCCAGCATTCCTGCCCCTTTGTTTATATTCAATTGTTGCATGGAATCTCCCAGTCAGCAGATACATTAGGCCAAGGATGCTCCATTAGCTGCAAGGATGCTGTCAGATTCACAGCCAACCAATGAGGTGGCAAAATGGCAATGCGTGAAGCCCGAGAAAGTAGTTTCCCATCAGGTCTGCCTCTCTTGTGATTGACAGTGGAGAGCAGTGGGTGAATTCCATAGCCTTGTACAGTGGTGGCGAACCTTGGCACTCCAGCTGTTTTGGAATTATAAGTCCCATGAGGCATTGCAAGGCTCTGACAGCCACAGACATAACTCCCAGAGGCAGATGCATGTTGGGATTTGTAGTTTTAGAACAGCTGGAGTGCCAAAGTTCGCCACCACTGGCCTAGTAGCTATGGAATATGCCCATGGCCATCTGCTGTTAGTCACAAAGAAGGTGGACCTGATAGGGAACTAGTTTCTTAGAGTTCCCCATCAGTTTCTGCAACACCCACAGCAAAACTCCTCGGTCATTTCTCCTGTGCCTGTTTATGTGACCGATGCATTGACTGGGCAGTGAGTTCAGTAATACTGAACCTGATTTTATCAGGCTTAGCGCTACTAAGCTGCACTGAGAATAGATTGTCCAATATGTGTCAACCATGTGTCTGTGGTGACAGATTCATGTACCTGTTTCCGGCAGGTACATGAATTTGTTGCTTTGTGTAACATTAGTCACACACACAGATGCTGCAATTCATATAAATATCTACAACTCTCTTATGAATACCAATGATTATTTACAGAGGTAAACAGAGAAGGAAAAATACTTCCCTGTTTATAAGTGGTTCTCACTTCTCAGGCTGGATGAGCAAGACATAACTACCTTACTGGCGATCTATATTCTGCAGAATTTTCAGTGATGTCTCACTTATGTGATAAACAAAAGGTGCTACATATGGAAATTCTTCCCAGTGACAGAATCACTAAATGTGGAAATCAAAGTAGTTATTTAACCTCCCTGGCGGTATGATTATTCAGGATTTTAGGTACCAAAAGCGGTACATTGTTTTTCAAGCAAATATGTTGTTTTACATTGTAGGCCTGTAGTTCTTAGTAAATCCTCGGAATAACTCACCTAAATCTGTCCAAACAAGAGTCCAGTAGACATCCCGGGTATGTTAAAGTTTGAAAAACAAAATAATAAATTATAATATAACAAATAATTTGAAATAATTACACAAAACAATAATAATAATAATAAATTTAATTAAATAATGTATTCAAACAAAAAACACTGGCATCTGTCCAAGCAAGGGTGCAATATTACTTCAGTAAACATCTCGGGTATGGTAAACTTTGAAACAGGGGACAGCACAAAGTCCGACGTCACAATAGAAAAAATTTGTTACAGTATCGAAAAAGTAACGAAATAGCACTGTCTTCTCTATAATACAATGTATTAGAATATGTATGTGGTGTTTCACTTTTGAATTTCGCGCCGGATCCGCCTCCTTACGACGCTGACGTTAGCGTACGCTGGAGACGGATGCCGGCATTGTGCGAAGGAGACGCCGAGATGCCGCGGGGATCGAGGGACAAGGTTAGTGTGATTTCAGGGTATTCCCGAGTGTGGCTCGGGGTTACCGCTCCTAGCTAGGAAATTTAACCCCGAGCCACACTCGGGAATACCGCCAGGGAGGTTAAGAGGTGCAAGATTAATAGTACTCCAACAGCGCCTTTTAATTACACATGAATACCGATCAGATTTAGCAATCACTGAAAACATTGGATCCACATTTCTTAAGGTCATTAAGTGCTTGTGTTACAGCCTCCCGGCCATTGGTTCTCCAAGTAGCGACAGAAGTCATCCTGTGCTGTTTTATTGTCCTCCTAGCTTTTTGATCATACTCAAGCTCCACAGCAGTACAGCTCAAGATTACAGCTTCAGTTCAACTGGGACTTTCCACCTCTCCTCTAGTATATTTGGGCAGGAACTTGATACACAGTTATCAACCTATAACCAGCATAGTTTAACTCAGTTTTATGAAACATACTGTATATAAACATCATTCAAATACATGATCTCCCTATATAGCAATAAAATTTGTCAACCCATATTCCCAGGCAGTCTCATATCCAAGCACTAACCAGACCTGACCTGCTTAACGTTTGAAATCTTTTAACTAGGAAACAAATTCCCTGGCCTCCACATGTCAGCATATCTGTGGGTCAGCTCTGCCCCTTGACCCTGCCCAGAACAACCCTTTCCTAAGTGAAAAAAGGCAAATAGCTACCCCCTTTTGTGTTTTTTTTCTCTCCTGCTCAGGACTTTTTCTAGCAATAAGCACAATAATCCAGATTCAAAAAGACCACCTTTAGAGAAAAATTAGCACTTAAGACTTGCAGTGCAGGGGTAGCCCCAGTGTAAGGGAATGTTTATAAAATTCCTAAAATTATTTTTAACAATTATTTTCCTGATTTTTTTCTCTAACCATTAAAATGTCAACTTTTATATGTTTGTTTTGTTCAGTTTTTTATGCACTATAACACTTGTTTAAACTAACATTGAACACAGTAGAAAAAGGGGCATTTATTTTGTTTTGTTGCTATTTTGTCCATGAATTGCATAAAAATAAAATCATTTTTACAAGACAATAATCACAAAAAGTATTCCTTTTTTTGTTAAAAAAGATATATGTATTACTTTGTTATCTTAAATAATAACAAAGTTATAGCTGAATCCATAGACCCCAAGCAGAAATGCAAAAATTGCTCTGGTCAATTGGGGGTGTAGAGTTGTGAGAGCTGAAGTGGTTCAAAACACAAATTTTACTTACACTTAAGGTTGCCATACACTTAACAACCATCGCAAGACTAAGGTTGTAAAGTAATTTTAAAAACGTACGATCTGCCCATCCTGGACAGGCAGATCATACTTGCGATGATGGCAAGCCCGCCCCCCTGAGGGGCGGGCTTCCGATGACTGCAATGTTGAACCGGCCCGTTCGGCATTTGTCTCCCGAGCACCGTTCAAACCAGCCACAAATCGTAAGATTTTCGGCTGGTTTTCTAGCATGCTCCTTAGACAAAAGACGTGCGACCGTACAGTAGAAACGGTTGCACGTCTTCATTCACACTGCACGATTCTCGTATGATCGCGGGCTTTACCGCGATTCTCGTACGAGAATCGTGCAGTGTATGGGCACCTTTAGAGCAGTACAGCAACAGCTGCCATCTTTTTCTCCTGCACTGTAAAAGACATTGAAATCACACAAAAAGGTAATACCTTCTCTCACCATTTAACCTTTCTAGCCACAACATGCAATGGCTGTCCTTGTGTGCTGAGGTTTCTATATGGAGGATTGACTTTAACCAAACTAAGTGGATCTTGCAGACAATGGAAAAAATAAGTTTGCCAAAATATCCAGTCTTAGTGTTGTTTGGACTTTATATGGTGCTCATTACGAGATGGAGAAAAAACACTTTCTATAATTATGATGATAGTTAGTTAGATCCTTAATGCCTAATAGGTGAAAATTAACTACACTGCATGAATTTAAAGAATGGTTACAAAAAATTTTAAATTGAAGCATTAGCCCTAATTTAACAGGGAAAGGCAAAGGTTTACGGCACACACTTCTCACGAAAATAATATTGTTGAAGTTATTAGAGGTTGTTAGTCAATATACGAGTCGGACTTCAATTTAAGAATTTCAAATGTAAAAGTGTAAAGTTTAATGTATCCAGTTTATGGTAATTGTTGTTTTTTGTTTTCTGCCTGCATACTGTAAAAAAAAAAAAGAGTTTTTCCTGAGTTAGATTTTATGCTGGGGAGTATGGCGAGGCCTGCTGATTTCACAAGGACACACATGGCAGCTAGATGGTGCAAACCAATAAGGCACAGACTGCTTGTTATCTTTCAACATCAGTCTCGGGCCATATCATTGGTGAACTGTGACTTGCACCAATCGTCTTGCTGATTGTTAATCCAAAAGTAGTGTTCCTGTTCAAAGTCAGGCTGAGAATACAAAGCCTAAATATGTTGATCATTGAGTTCCAAGTAGAAATACTACCATCAGACTTATTCTGCATATATAATTTCCTGACATTTGGCAATATCCAATATGATTTTTAAAAATGTATCTTTTATCATTAAAGTGACATTAAAGGATATGTGTTTCCCTCCCCCAATGTTAGTGTAGGGACTTATCTTAAATCATGCATCTTAATATGATCATCTTCTTCCTTACTGTCGTTTTCAGATGTCCCTCCAGCGCTGGTGCGGGTCTCCGATCCAGAGCTGACTCCTGTGTCGTCCTCTCCTCTGATGTCACGCGGAGTCTGTGCGGGTGCACGCTACCCCATAGACTCTCCTTGTGTCTCTCCTTGTCTCCTGGCCGAATATCTGAACTGCGCATGTGCCTGCCCCAAGATCCTTTGTGGCCACCCGAGAGTCTTCAGATGTTCGGGCAGGAGTGTGCGCAGTGAAGACACAGGTGAGTTTAAACCTGTTTCAAATGGGGTTTTTTAACGTTTTTGCATATACTTTATCTACTGCTTGCTAGCAGTAGATATATGCAAAAAAGTGAGGGTTTAATAACCCTTTCAAAACTCTAACTGTAGAAAAAATATTGTTGTTGCCTAGGCTTGGAGGAACAATCTAAAATAATTATTAAATCAGTGTGCAGCAATTATTAAATCAGTGTGCTGCATGCATTTTCTCAATTGCCCCTTTTCCAAAAACTGTAACATTGCAACTTTGTAGGAAGTCACAAGGTGTTGGGTGAAACATTTGCACATACCGTACTTATTGGCTACTTCACAATCATCAGATTTCCATGCTGTAAAATTTAGGGGAATGATTTTTGTTCGAGTAGATGCTGGCCCTGGATGGTGCATGAAAAAAAATGATGACCTTCTTCTGAATAGAAAGCAAGAAGTTAACATATACAGGGGGAATATAGTGGTATGCGCAA
>NW_017308172.1:191938-264870 GCF_000935625.1 Nanorana parkeri
TGCAAACACACTCAGCTATTATATTCATATTTAATAATAATAAAAAAAACTGAAAATGTTTTAGCAAAACGCTTATAGAAATTATGATGGTGGCATGATCATATAAGAGATCAACGTAGCAGAGCATCACCAGCACATTGATATTAGCAAGGGACAGGGACATTTATTGTCCCCAAACCATAGTGTGACGTTTCAGAATATCAATGTGCCCCTTCCTGAAGCCAATAATGAAAATTACCATTAACAGACATAAAGTTTAAATAGTGCAGTAAAACAATGCCATTTTCAATTTTTTTATAAACACCCACATGCCAAAAAATTTATACAATCAAAAAATTAAACAGAAAATCCAATTTCTATGGATCTTAGTAGAGCCACTCAAGTTACACATGAAGCTACCCACATCATCCCCAGACTGCCAGAACGTCATTTATACTTTACATGCCATAATGGTGGCACCGCTGTCATAAAACATTCTCACTAAAGCCTACAGGGGCCAAACTGGGTCACAGCTAAGATACTGGAGCGGGATGCATCCCACAGCCTCCAGTGTGATCTGTGCAATGTGAACTTAGTTTAGCAAAGTCACTGTGTTGTTAGCCTAAACCTGCAGCATTTTAGTTTTAATCAGCTTAATACATACAAAACAAATCATCTGATCAGAGAACAGTCACATGTCCAAATTAGTTTCATTTTGAAAGAATTTCATACGGATCCAAATTTTCGTTAAATGAGCATTCAGATTCACTCATATTCGGATGCGTTTGAAAATTTAGATGCATCTAATTGTCTGAATTTAACGAAATTCGTATGAATATCCATTTGGAATTAAGCAAAATGTTTATTCTGTAGTGCAAATTAAGCTATAATCTGTAAACCATTGACTTTCATAGACAAATGCTCAGACAATACAGCAATTTAGACTTATGCAATATCTTTATATCATCCAGAATAAATGCCAAACCAGTGCAAGTAAATAATTTGCCAATATATCTTTAGACACCTGACCTGTGTCTGACCTTCCCCCCAAAAAAAGACACACCAGAGATGTCCCAGCAATCAGCATTCAAATTGCTTGGCAGATAAAAAGAAAAATTACACTCAGTATTTTGAAGTGAGAAAATTGCCTGTGTACAAACAGAATACATGAAGGCTGACATCAGCGGTTCACTGTTTAATGACCTGGAGTTTACCACTTGTAGTTATCTGGAATCACACATAACAGTTTTCTCACTCAGTCACAGCAGGAACTTAGATGTTTCCAGTAAGAGCACTTATTACTTGAACTTTTGGGTAAATTCTTAAAAAAAAAAAAAGAGGTCTTGTATTTGTTTTTGCAGTTGATTCTTAGAACTACCCTTATCTGAAAGAAGTGGAATATGTATGATGCCTTTTTATATTAAACTGGAACCTGAACGGCTTTAAATGAATGAAAATAAACAGTGTAATTACAGCTAACAAAGAAAAAAAATTCCAGTCCAAGTTATATTGAACAAACAGCAGATTTAGGTCAGGGTTTTTCTTGGTGGTTTTTATTACACCCACAGATGTAAGGCACATCAGACTCTTATGTCTTTGAAAATATGATTCAAGTGTCACTAGGCAAATATAGTTAGATATGGCTGCCTTTCTCTTATGATTTACTTTTTCAGCCAAATAAACAGTCTATTGTTGGTTTTTTTTTTCCTATTTAAAACTGTCAGGGCTGTGTCTGTACATTTCAAATAGCAGCCCAGTGAAGGTGCTTAAATACTGCACATAGTCAGTAAAATAATTAACTGGCTTTTTCAAGTAAATAAATACAATCTATTCATGAGTTTTTGATTAAAGCTAGCTAGTGGCTGTCCAGTTCAAAAAGCAGCTAAGTGCTTAATACTGTTCACAGAGTCACAACAATGTGGTGGCTTTTCACTAAATACATTATATTGTTGATTTTTAGAATAAAAGTTGAATGATGTCGGTCTTGTTCAAAAAACCACCTAGTAAAAGTTCTTAAAGTAGTATTAAACAAATGTTTTCAATACTAAATCCAGATTAATTACTGCACAGGTAGTCACTACATTATTTTGGTGGCTGCTCTCAGTGAAATAAATGCACTCCAAAGTTGATATTTTTAGTTGAAAACAGGCTAGTGTCTGTAGTCTTCAAAAAGAAGCCAGTTGAAAGTTGCCAAAATAAAGTGCATGGAGTCACTACAAATGTTGGTGGCTTAGTAAAAGTGCTTAAATATTGTGAATGCAGTCACTATAAATGTTGGTGGCCTTTATCAGTTAAATAAATACACTCTAATGTTGAATTTTAATACAAAAATTGTCTGGTATGTGTCCTGTTTAAAAGTGTTTTAGTAAAAGTGCCTAAACACTGCTCACATACAATACTACTGTACAGTCAAACAGTATTTAGTTTTTTTAGTGAAATAAATGCACTCCGATGTTGGTTTGGTGACCTAGAGAAAGTGTTTAATTACTGTTCATGCAAATATACACACTGTAATGTTGAACTCATAATAAAAAAACTGGATGATGTGTGTTCTGTACAAAATGCATCATAGTGCAAATGCTTAAATACTGTGTACAAAGTAACTACAACATTTTGATGTCGTTGTTTCTTGTTAAAAAGCTGGATAGTGTTGGTTTTGTTAAAAATATGGCCTATTGAAAGTGCTTAAATATTGTACAATATTCTGATGGCTTTTTTCAGTGAAATAAATACACTCCAATGTTGATTTTTTTAAATTAAAACCTAGCTGGTATTTGTTATGTTGAAAATGTGGTCTATAGAAAAATATAGTATTCCTGGCTTTTGTTCTGTAAAATAAAACAAATATAATTTTGATTTCTAGTTTTATAAATCTGCATGGTGTCTACCTGTCAAAATGTCACCTACTAAATTAGCTCAGTGTGCATATTGTTGGTGATTGTTGTCATTACTATTGTATCATAGTTGTTCATCTCTGATTTGTCAGTAAATCTGCTATAAAACTGTTCAAAGGTGTGTTGGTGTGCTGTGGATCCACGATTTGGGCGGTACATTGGTGTAGGGGGATAGAAATATCCGGTTATTCAGCGGCTCCTTTGGGGGTGAGCACTACACAAGACCTGACAAACACGTGTATATGAGATGTTCTCATCTTTCGGAGAGGAGAACACTTGCATACCGGGTGGAAATTGTGGATTTCCCACTATGGGAGTCAGGGGCCCGGTTCTGCCAGATAGATTATATTTAATGATAGACCTATCCCATATCTGCATTACCGATTTCACCAAAAGTGGCATATTTAAAATATGTGGTCTATTCTCTTTTAGTAACCAGGGAATACTCGTCAGAGGTATGGGAGAGATATCCATCTCTTATTTTACCACCCCTTTATTCTGACTTATGTAACCAATCCAATAATCTTGATATTAAGGCTGCTTTATGATGAAGTGCAAAGTCCGGGAATCCCAATCCTCCTCTTTGTTTTGATCTCATTAAAGTTTTTACACTAGTTCGAGGGTTTTTGTTAGCCCATACGAATTTCATTGCTGCTGATCTTAGTTGTTTGAAAAAGGTATCTGACAATAGAATGGGTATCGTCTGGAATCTATACAAAATTTTAGGCAAGATGTCCATTTTTAGGAAGTTCACTCGTCCCATCCAGGACATTCGTATATTACTCCATGTATTAAATTGGGCAAAAATCTTGTCAGACCAATCACTGTAATATCAGAGTGTATTGAGATCCTTAGGGATATTAATACCCAGGTATACAATAGAATTGGGCTGCCATTTAAATTAATAACTTTCCTTTATGCTAAGTTTTGTTTTATCCGTTATAAGGAATTCTGACTTAGATATATTTATATGAAAATGAATCGGGTCCCCATATTCCTTTAGTTCTTTAATAATATTAGGGATTGTTGTTAATGGGGAAGTTATAAAGAAAAGTAAATCGTCTGCATATAATGACATTTTATGTTGTTGTGTTTTTAATTGGATACCTTTTATTGATGGATTTTGTCTTATAGTAGCAGCTAGTTGTTCCATCACTATGACATATAGTAATGGTGATAGGGGGCATCCCCGCCGGGTTCCATTAAAGATTGGAAACGGGGCGGATAGCTCCCCATTCACCCTTACTCTTGCAGTTGGTTGTGTATATAATGCCATTACCTTAGATACAAATATCTCACCCAACCCCATTTTCAAAAGTGATTCCGTAAGAAAGGTCCAATTTACTCTGTCGAATGCTTTTTCAGCATCAATTGACAGAAGACACATTGGTATATTTTCTTTCTGGGCGAGTTCTATTAAATTGATGACCCTAGTTGTACTATCTTTAGCCTCTCTTCCCTGAACAAATCCAGTTTGATCCAGGTTAATTATTTGGGGGAGGACTTTCTTTAACCTGGCCGCCAACACTTCAGCATAAATCTTCAGATCGATTTTTGTAAGAGAAATTGGACGAAAATGTCCACATACTGTTAAGTCTTTACCTGGTTTAGGTAGCACCGATATATGTGCTTCCATTGTCTGTGTAGGGAAGGGACTATTCTCTGTAACTAAGTTGCAGGTCTTTGTAAAGATAGGTATTAACTGTTCTTCAAACTGTTTATAAAATCGTGCTGTAAACCCATCTGGCCCAGGAGCCTTGCTAATTTGTAGTGTAGATATTGCTTCTTTAATTTCCTTTTCTGAAAATATCAAATTCATATTTTCTCCGTCCTCAATATCCATTACAGGTAGATCTGCTTCTGCTATATAATTTTTTATTTGTATTTATTTATTGTCATATCTGCATATTTACCTCTTATTGAATACAATGAGGCATAGTAATTTCGAAATGTTTCTGTTATCTCGGACGGAGAATATTTTACATTCGACTCCCTATCTTTAATTCGCAATATATTAGTATTAGTGTTTCTTGGATGTATTTTTTGGGCTAGTGACCTCCCACATTTATTACCTACTTCATAGTAATGTTTTTTACTTTTATCTCTATTGATTAATGTTTGCTGATCTAAAATATTCTGGATGCCCTTTCTCACCTCGTTTAATTGAGTAGAATATTTTGTTATTACATTCGTTTTATTCATTGCCTCCAGTTCTTCTAGTTTCTTAAATAGCCCCTTCAATTTACTTGCCTTCTCTTTCTTTAATCTAGCTCCATGTTTAATAAATATACCTCTTACTACACATTTTAGGGTTTCCCATTGAATGGGGTGTGAAGTAGTATCGTTTTGGTGATCTTTAATAAAATTAATTATAGTAAGGTTTTTGTTTTTTTTTACATTCTAGGTTTTTTAGTAAATTATCATTTAATCTCCAAGTTCCCATACTTCTATTTCTATTTTCAGCTTTTATTTTTAAGAACACTGGTGCATGGTCTGACCATAATATAGAGCCCATTTCTATCTCTGGGTCATAGTTCAATAGCCGCTGTTGAATCCAAATATGGTCTATCCGACTATATGATCCATGAGCCTTTTTTTGTGGGGTGTAATACCCGCCATCTGTCCACTAATCTCATATTATTCATTTTATCTTTAAGCCTCTTTAATACCTTCACTGGGGGGGAGGATTTACCTGTAATATCCAAATTGTTATCAAAAATTAAATTCATGTCACGCATCACCAGCTTTGTACCTATCCCAAATTGTTCAAACTTACTCAGTATCCTAGTGCAAAAGCTATGTTGTCCCTTATTCGGTGCATATATATTTGCTAGTGAATATGTTTGTTTAAAAAGAGAACATTTTACAAACACAAATCTCCCCATTTCATCTATAGTGGTGTCTATTACCTCAATCTGTGCATTTTTGTGAATTGCTATCGATACTCCTCTTGCCTTTTTGTCTGGGTTGTGTACTATGATACCATTTTGTGTAATTGCTATTTCTAATAACAGGGGTGTCCCCCTTCTTAAAATGGGTTTCTTGTAAACATAAAATATCAATTTTTTTAATGAAAGTGATATAAAACCTGTGAACGTTTTCCTGGTGCATTAAATCCCCTTACATTAAAAGTTCCCAATGCTAAACTATTAATTTCCCAATTATAGTTTCACTTTTCGTAGTACATTTTGTATATGACCTTTCCAATACATTTCCGCTATCACATATACATCCCGCCTCATACATTATTCTCCATACATATGTACATTTATTTTCTTCTTGAATGTAGGACATTCCTTTGACGTCCCACATTGACCGTACAAGTAAACCCTCTAAAATTGGGCTCTACTGGGGTTGTAACGGCCGAGTGACTGAACGCCGTGCGCTCGTCCCGCCACAAATCTATGCCCTTTTATCCACTTTTTATTCAATTGCTATATTAATTATTCTTTCAATTTATTTTTAAACATTATATTTCTTTTTTGTTTATGTCCCCCCTCCTCCCCATTTGCTCGAATGCCCAACCCTGCATTTATTGGTGTTCGGTTTTATTCAATTCCATCGGCCACTCCGTTAATTGTATGGCTGGTAATGCCAAAGTATCCAAAAAAACTGGTAGGTCTCCAGGTGTCCTGAATTTTGCTGTTTTTCCATTTCTGTGGGCTATCAGCTGAAAAGGAAAACCCCATCTATATCTGATCTCTTTTTCTTGTAGAATCGCTAATAAAGGTTTTATAGCTCTTCTAAGCATCAGCCTTTGTCTTGAGAGATCTGGAAACATATTTATTGTATGTCCATCATATATCAGTGATTCCTTAACTCTTGATGCCTTTAAAATAGCTTCTTTCTCAGTGTAATAAGGGAGACGGCATATAGTGTCTCTGGTTCTTGTAGCGTCTCTTTTAAGAAAACCGGGTACTCTATATACTCCATCTATGATTATTTCGGATTGAGGGCTTTTATTCATTATATCATTCAATATAGCCTGTGTTGTTTGTAGGAGATTGTGTGTCTCCACTGTCTCTGGAATACCTCTTATCCATATATTATTACATTTGTTCCTGTTTTCCATCGTCTATTTTATACATCATATCCTGTATCCTCTCTGCTTGATTACTTATAATTTGTTGTTGTGTTTTTCAAATCTAGAAATCCATATATCTAGGTTTTCCTCCAGCCCATTGACTCGTTCTCCTATGTTAGAGATGTCAGATTTTAAGTCCTTCAACTCTTCCTTGTATGTTCTTTCTAATCTGGCGATATAACCCTCCATATCTTTTTTGTTTGGCAATGATCGCAGGTAGTTTTATAATTATTCATACTTTTTCTCTTTGGGTATCCATTCTCCCTCCATGGGTTGTCTCATTGGATATATTTGGGGATGTTCTATTGTACAAGGTATGCAAATTGGTATGTGGATGTATGTCATGATTTTGTACCAATTTAACTTGTATCTTGTCTCTTTCCCGACCTCCCGTAGGTGTGTGGGGAGCCGGCTCCATTCTTCCTCCCCCTCCCCCGATAGTCTTGAACGGGTACCTGTAAAGTATGATCCAATTTTTGTTGAAGAGCTTCTCCTCATTGTAGTTGCTGGTGGTAATGATGGTGCCTGCGGCTGCTGTGTCTTCTTCTTTTCCTTACCCCCCCCCATGCGTTGATTTAGTGTCGCTGGGCTAATGGGATAGATTTAATTGCAAAAAAAAAAGGTCACAATATTATGCTACAAACTGCTGATTCCTAGGTATATCCTGGGTATTCTGGGCTCGTTCTAGATATCTTTTAAAAGTCAATTAGCCGGTATGCAGTGCACAGTATGCGATATGCAGTAAGCTGATATATTACGATTGCTTCCGGTGTACAGTATCTTTCAATAAACGATAGTATTTAGGCCTGTATGCAGATTGCAGTATGCAGTAGGGTGGTATATTATGCAATAACCTCTGGTATGCAATAAAGTTCAATATATGACAATATATGGTTGGTATACTTGCATCTTGGATAACCTGAACTGCATTCTGAATGTGTTTTAAAAATGTAATTGACCAGTATGCAATAAGCAGTATACGGACTGCGTCCTAGATGTAATTTATATAGTCAGTTGGTCGGTATGCAGTATGCATTATGTGGAATGCAGTAAGCTGATATAATGCAATTGCCTCCAATATCAATAGAATTCAATATATGATATTATATGACTGCATCCAGTTTGCGGTATGCAATAATCTGATATAATATGCAATAGCCTCCGGTATGTAGTAAAGTTCAATATATAGCAATAAATGGCTGATATGCTTGCATCTTGGATATCTGGACTCCATTCCAGTTATGGTTTAGAGTGCTGTTAGACCAATATGCAGAATGCAATATGCAGTAACTGATATAATATGCAATATCTTCCGATATCCAACAGGATTCAATGTATGGCAATATATGCATGGTATACCTGCAGCAGGGGTCGCCCAGACATCTTCCAAGTGTCTTCCCGTGGTCCTGCTGTCCTCAAGTGCCGTGTGCTTTCCATATAGTAGAGCCCTGGTTATGGGGCTATTTATGAGGTGGAGGTATGCCGGTATAGGCAGGAGAGAGAAAGCCGGCCGGGACCGGTTAGAACATTGCCCTTGGCGAGGCAGACGAGGCTAGGTGCGTGGACGGGCGGCGCTCAGGACTTCCACGTCCTACGTCATCGGCGCGCGACTAACCACCGTCATCCTTCGAGCTGGGACGCGTCTGGTATGGAGATAGAAGAAAATAGGTCACCAGCACTCCATAAGTTAAAATGAATGAGTCCTTTTAATGGACAATGATGTCAAAGAAATCCAACATGAGCCGACGTTTCGGGGCCACACAGGGTCCCTTCTTCAAGGCAAGAGATGTATGGAGATAGTTGAATTTTGAATTCCAGCAGGCAGTCAGCAATCAACTGTCATTTCTTGTAATTCTAACATCACAATGCATTCACAGCAGCCAATCAACAATCTCCCCTGGGAGTCAATTGAATTTTGAATTCTAGCAGTCAGTCAGCAATCAACTGTCACTTCTTGTAATTCTAACATCACAATTCATTCACAGCAGCCAATCAGCAATCACCCCTGAGAGTCAGATGAATTCTAAATTCTAGCAGTCAGTCAGCAATCAACTGTCACTTCTTGTAATTCTAACATCACAATGCATTCACAGCAGCCAATCAGCAATCACCTCTGAGAGTCAATTGAATTTTGAATTCCAGCAGGCAGTCAGAAACGAACTGTCACTTCTTGTAATTCTAACATCACAATGCATTCACAGCAGCCAATCAGCAATCACCCCTGAGAGTCAATTGAATTTTAAATTCCAGCAGGCAGTCAGCAACCAACTATCACTTCTTGTAATTCTGACATCACATTGAATTCACAGCAGCCAATCAGCAATCACCCCTGAGAGTCAATTGAATTTTAAATTCCAGCAGGCAGTCAGCAACCAACTGTCACTTCTGGTAATTCTGACATCACATTGAATTCACAGCAGCCAATCAGCAATCACCCCTGAGAGTCAATTGAATTTTTTTGTTTTTTTTTTGCTCAATAAGTTTTTATTGGCATATAAAATTAGAAGAGCAAAGCTTGTTCATCTGTTACAGGTGGCAGTGCATGTATTTCAGACGTTGAGTAGTATCAGCACATAATGTTCAATACAGTAGCACAACACATTAGCTATGTCCATTACAGCATTCACTCAACATTTGTGGTCAAATGCTAGTGGCCACCACCTGAATGGGCCAGTCTAGCCGAGCAGACAGGCTTTAACCAAGGTTTTAGCAAGAAAGTAGAGAAAGGGAGGTGAAAAATAATGGGAGGGAGGGCTGTTATACAGTCCTAGTAGAGGGGGGACAGTTATAAGAAAGCGAGTAGGGGGAAAGGAGGTAAGATGGGGAGGTAGGGGGTGGGGTTGAAGGAAGTGGAGAACAGTGACGTCTGAGAGTGTTGCTTGGCGTGGGGCATGCACTATCGGAGAGTGGATTTCCAGGTCAGGTGTCTATCAAAGTTCGGTGGGAAGAAGTTGGCTACCCATGTTTCCCATACCCTATTGAATTTGGATAGGCTGTCGAGTAGTTTTGCCATTAGTTTCTTGTTAATCATAGTCCAGTGGATCCTGTTTTTAACTGCAGCGATACTCAGGGTATTTGAGAGCCAGGCATTGGCTATAACCTGTTTTGCCGCCGTGAGGACGTGGGTGAGGAGTCGGAATTCGTTTTTAGATATGTCAGGTGGCCTAACATTCAGCAATGCTTCCCCCGGGGTCAGGTGTATGCTTCGTTTGGTGAGGGTACCAAGTATCGCGTTCACCTGTGATCAGAGCCTTTGGGCGATTGGGCAGTTCCACCATATATGGAGATAGTCCCCTCTCACTGAACAACCTCGGAAGCAATTAGGTGAGCTGCCTGGTGTAACATGGGCCAGACGACTGGGCACCATGTACCACCTATAGAGGACTTTATAATTGGTCTCTACTGCTGACGCATTGCGGGAGCAGGAGGACGTGGTGGCCCATATCTGTTCCCATGGGATTTCATCTACCGCCATCCCCAGGTCAGTAGCCCAGCTATGCATGTACTTATGGTTCGTTTTGGTACCCCTTTGGAATTGAGGCTTGCATATAGTAGGGAGACCAGGCCCGGCGAGTGAGGATATTCTCTACAGCTTCTTTCGAAGTCTGTCAGCAGAGGACAACCCACCGGGAAGCGAATTGTGGTGGTAACAAAGTGTTTTATTTGTAAGTACCTGAAGGTTTCGCTTGCCAGTAGGTGGTAGGTAGTCCGTAGTTGGGGGGAATGTTTTAAAACCCGTGGGGGTGATAAGCTTGTGGATCTGTGTGGTGCACGCTTTATCCCAATGTCGGTAGGGCGGGGTCGACTCCACCCCTGGAGGAAAGGAGGGATTGTGTAGAAAAGAAAGGAGGGGCAGATGGAAAGGAGGGGCAGATGGGGAGACATCAGGCCTTTCAGAGTATTTGACCCCATCCCATACTCTAAGAGAGTGGAGAGTGATAGGGTTAGTCAACGACCACCTATCTGTAAGGGTTAACCAGAGAAGGTTTTTATTTGAAGGGGGCTGCTATCCACCGCCTCCAGTGCTACCCACAACGGTGTTTCAACAAGCGCGTGCCAGTTAGTGAGTTGTGATATCTGGGCAGCCTGATAGTATTTGGCTAAATTGGGGACTCCCAATCCACCCATCCTGCGGGATTGGTACAGAATCGCCTTGGAGACTCGGGGTCTACGACCCTGCCAAATGTATCTAAGGAGTTGTCCCTGAAAGACATTCAGGTAGTGTGGGGGTACCGCTACTGGGAGCACACGGAAGAGGTAGAGCAGTTTTGGGAGGTAGGGCATTTTGGCGGCCGCCACCCGGCCTAGCCAGGAAAGGGAGTAGGTAGACCAGATGGATAGCAGAGCTTGAAGTTTACGGCGAAGAGGTGAATAGTTGGCTTCAAAACAAGGTGTGATAGTCATTAGTGAGGAAGACTCCCAGGTATTTTGTTCTTTCCCATTGATATGAAAAGGACTCTTGGAGTGTCTATAGGAGGTTGGGGGGAGGTTAATATTTAGGGCTTTCGATTTTGATGGGTTAACCTGCAAGCCCGAGAGGGAGCCGAAGGATGCGAGGAGTGCTTGAAGATTGGGCAGGGTAACTAGTGGGTTTGCTATTATAAGAAGGACATCGTCTGCAAACAAGCTTAATTTATAGTGGTGGCCTGCTACCGATAAGCCTGTAATGTCTGGGGAAGTTCTAATGAGGTGTGCTAGGGGTTCGATGGCCAGGGCAAATAAAAGTGGGGAAAGTAGGCATCCTTGGCATGTGCCTCGCAGTATCTGCAAGGGTTTAGATTTAAAGCCTGTGTACCTGACCGCAGCCGAAGGGGAAGTGTAAAGGGTAGTGACCCATGACCTGAAATGTGGACCAAAACCCCAGCGTTCTAAAAGATGGAAGAGATACGGCCACGAGATGGAATCGAACGCCTTGCTAATGTCAATGTATAGGAGCATGGAGGGTATCTGCCGCTTCCTCGCTAATTAGATGAGTAGTGCTATCTTGCGAATATTGTTGCTCGCCTGGCGAGTGGGCATAAATCCCAATTGGGCTTTATGAATCAGATTACCTATTCCTGAGTTCAGCCTGGAGGCCAGTATTTTGGCCAGGAGCTTGACATCAATATTAAGGAGAGAGATGGGCCGGAAATTTGAGGGGGCAGAGTTGTTCGTGTCAGGATTGGGGAGCATAACAACCGTGGCGGCCAAGGATTCAGATCGGAGTAAGTGGCCAGTGCGGATGGAGTTGAAAGCTTCTCGCATCAGTGGTGCTAGTAATTCGGCGTAGTTCTTATAATAAGTGGCAGTGTATCCATCCGGTCCTGGTTTCTTGGAAGCTTTCAGTGATTTTATGGCCTGCGTCAGTTCTAGGTCGGTGATAGGTTCCTCCAAGATGGAGCGAAAGGCATCCAATATGGGGGGTAGCGATATGTCAGATAGTAAGGGATGTTCCTGCACTGGAGTAGAGGAGGGAGTATAGGTTTGAAAGGAAGGAGTAGAACATTTAGGCCGGGTTGCTGGCGTGGGAGTCCCCCGATACTCTAAGTCTGTAGGGCTGGGTCGTGGGGTCTGTTTTGCGTAACCTAGAGGCTAGGAGGGAGTCAGGCTTGTTCGCTTTAAGGTAGAAGAAATGTTTTGTACGCCTAAGTGCATTCTCCACTCTATAAGTTAAATGCAGATTTAAGTTTCGACGCGCTATGTCCAGATTTTTGTGCTGTATGGTCGGTTGGCGTAGGTGAGCAGACGAGCACTCCTGGAAGGCTCGTTCCAGGGAATGGAGGCCGGCAGTGTATGTTTTCTTGAAGATAGAGGCGGTTTTGATGCAGTGTCCCCTCTCTCATCACTGCTTTGTGGGCCTCCCAAACCGTCAGCGTGTCTGTGTCCAGGACACAGTTTAGGCTAATGTAGTCCATAACGTGGTAGCGGAGGGAGGCCTTTGATGAGGAGTCGGAAAAGAGGGAGTTATTTAAAGACCATGAAGGGGTGGTGCCACTAGCTAACAACGAGGATAGGGAGATCATGACTGCAGAGTGGTCTTACCAGGAAATGGGAAGAATACAGGCATCAGCAAGTGAGGGTAGTAGGGGGTGTGCCAAAAATATGTGGTCTATATGGGAAAATGAGTTTTATAGGGATTGGAATAGAACGTATAGTCACGCTCAGTGGGGTGCATTTCACGCCAGCTGTCTATGAGCGAATTTCGGGCTAAGAGGGAGCGCAGAGCAGTAGGGCGGGTGTTAGGGGTGGAGGAGGAATCCGACCTATCGAGAAAGGGAAATAGCACTGAGTTAGTGTCCCCGCAGAGTAGTAGGGTGCCTTTTTGATGTTGTGAGATCAATTGTAGTAGATGTGTGAAAAAATGGAATTGGTTCGTATTGGATCTATAGTACGTAACAATGGTTACTGCTGTGTCGTGCAGCGTTCCGGTGAGGAGAAGGTACCTCCCCGCCGGGTCCCTGATCTCGCCTGTACACACAAACTGGGCTGCTCCTGTGAAAGCAATGAGGACTCCCCTATGTTTCGTGCTGGCACTGTCTAAATAGACCTGGGGGTAGTGGCGACCAAAGTATGAGGGGGTGGAACTGCGCGAGAAATGGGTCTCCTGCAGACACACCACATCCGCCCCCAGGGAGCGAAACTGGCGAAACGCTGTTGTTGTTTTATGTGGGGAGTTAAAGCCCTTCACATTGAGGGTAAGGATTCGTACCGGTCTCATGGAGGGAGCCAGAAGTGGTAGCTCTGTAAAGTGCATCCACTTAGTGGAAATCTAATGCATTCAGGCCCTCTGTCAATCAACTTCCGGGGGTGGGAGAGGAGAGGAAGGGGTGCAGCTGGAAAAAGTAGCAAAAAGAAGACAAAAAAGACAAAAAGACATAACATTAAACATTTTAACATTGCTGTAAGCAAGTCCAGTAAGGCCTAGGGGGGGTTCTAAAATGAACCCAAACAGGCCGGGGTCCTCGGGTGGAAACATCCAACACACAACGGCCCATACGGGGGTCACAAAAACCTCTCCGGGCCCGAACAACCTCTATTGCAACAAAGCTGTATAACATAAATGGTTTGTCATCAGTGAAAATAAACATGATATGACCCAGGTTAGGTGTACGTTTAATAAACTGTGAAAGAGTGTGATAAGCAGTGAGAAGGCTTTTCTCATCTTAGCAAAGTGAAAAGTCTAGAAAATGCTGTTTAATAACCTGAGATAAGTCAGGTAGGAACAGAAATATCTCACCTCTTCTCATCCTGGTGATAAGTACACAGAAAGTAATGGGAATGTACCTGTTTAATAAAGGGAGAAAAGTAGAGAACAGCTTTATCACGAGATAAGTATTGTGAAAAGTACCCTTGATAGGTGTTAACCTGGGTCATATCATATCAGCCAATCAGCAATCACCCCTGAGAGTCAAGTGAATTTTGAATTCTAGCAGGCAGTCAACTATCACTTCTTGTAATTCTGACATCCCAACGCATTCACAGCAGCCAATCAGCAATCACCCCTGAGAGATAGTTGAATTTTGAATTCTAGCAGTCAGTCAGCAATCAACTGTCACTTCTTGTAATTCTAACATCACAATGCATTCACAGCAGCTAATCAGCAATCACCTCTGAAAGTTCGTTGCTGACTGCCTGCTGGAATTCAAAATTCAATTGACTGTCACTTCTTGTAATTCTGATGTCACAATGCATTCACAGCAGCCAATCAGCAATCACCCCTGAGAGATAGTTGAATTTTGAATTCTAGCAGTCAGTCAGCAACCAACTGTCACTTCTTGTAATTCTGACGTCACAATGCATTCACAGCAGCCAATCAGCAATCACCCCTGAGAGTCAAGTGAATTGCGAATCCTAGCAGTCAGTCAGCAATCAACTGTCACTTCTTGTAATTCTAACATCACAATGCATTCACAGCAGCCAATCAACAACCACCACTGAGAGTCAATTGAATTTTGAATTCCTTGCAGTCAGTCACCAATCAACTGTCACTTCTTGTAATTCTAACATCACAATGCATCCACAGCAGCCAATCAGCAATCACCCCTGAGAGTCAAGTGAATTTTGAATTGCAGCAGGCAGTCAGAAACAAACTGTCACTTCTTGTAATTCTGACGTCACAATGCATTCACAGCAGCCAATCGGCAATCACTCCTGAGAGTCAGTTGCATTTTTAATTCTAGCAGTCAGTCAGCAATCAACTGTCACTTCTTGTAATTCTGACGTCACAATGCATTCACAGCAGCCATTCAGCAATCACCCCTGAGAGATAGTTGAATTTTGAATTCTAGCAGTCAGTCAGCAATCAACTGTCACTTCTTGTAATTCTAACATCACAATGCATTCACAGCAGCCAATCAGCAATCACCCCTGAGAGTCAGTTGCATTTTTAATTCTAGCAGTCAGTCAGCAATCAACTGTCACTTGTAATTCTGACAGCTGGTGACCTATCAGGCAGCAGCACCGGTCACCTTCAGTCTCACCTTGAGGGAGGATCCTCATATGCCTGAGATAGCCCTGAGCAACCTGAGAGCAGAGGCATCTTCATTTACCCGAGGCCTCTTCTCTGTTGTCGACACTCCCAAACAAGATTGGTAGGTGTTTTCCGTGCAACTCCAACAGCTGCTGAGTGAGGAATTATGTGAGGTGAAGGATTATCTCTCCACTCTATTAACCTGCGTGGAAGCCGCTGAGTCTGCTCACTCTTCTCTGGAGAACTGGTTATTGTTCTTAGAGGCATCCCAGGCCCAGTATGATCAGAGGTTGGTAGATCTGCTCATGCATCAAGACGATTTGGAAAATCATAGTAAGAGGATCAATCTAAAACTGTGAGGTATACTTGAAGCTACAGCACCCGTGGCTTAAACTCAACAGTGAGGTCTATCCTAAACCCACTTCTGTGGAGGGACCCGGCTGCAGACCGCGTTTACCGAGTTCAGCAGCTGAGGTGCACTGAATCTTCTGGTCTCTGGGATACCCTATGCAGAGTGCACTTCTACTCCATCTAAGAGGAAATCTTATTAAAAGCTTGGGCAAATGGTCAATTGGGTGGGTGACACCGGCATGCATACGCCCTTCCAATGCGTCTTCTTGTGTGACTTCCTTAGGGATGGGCTGATTCCTTGGGGATGGACTCACCCCTGAGGAAGTCACATGACCAAATGTGTCAGGGGGCGGATGCACACTGACGTCACCCCCTTGATACCAGGAAGTGAAGCTGTACTGTTTTGATCTTTGAATGCATGGTTATTGCAGTTTCACATAACCGACCGGCACTAGGAGAACAGCTTTGAGGCAATTGCATGATTATTCTTGTGTTTTTAAAAAAAGTTATGTTTTACTGTATTACGCTGTTGACCTGTTTTAATGTTGTATGAGCATCTGATGGAATCCGATGAATAAGGAAGGAGAAGAAGTGGTGTAACACTAATAGTTCAGCATTCAAGGAGACGAATTGGTAGTGGCTATTAATAACTCACTGAGCGCTGTATGACAATTATTTACATAATTGTCATCTCATTTGGTGAGGGCGGTCTGTGTCATTGGTGTTGCACGCTGAGGGAAGGAGTGGCACTTAAAAGCATGGCATTTATACTTCAGCTGAGATTTATTCTTCTGCACTTTATAAATGTTTTATTAAATGGAATTTTATATTGCATGTTATTTTTATTTTTTTACTGCTGGGCATTTGTTTTTGATTGTTAACAGTGAGAGCTGTTTTGGCTCTTTTGCATGGCAGCTTTTATATAGTTTTTAGGTTCAGGGGAAGGAGGCTAGGAGCACAGATCTCCAAGCCAAATATTCATAGCCGCTTTACCTCTGGGTTGGTAAGATTGAAACATTCTTTCTACGAGTATGGCAATAAGCCTGGGAAATATATTTTAATCCATAAGCATGGATTTTACATATTCTATGTACATATATCTTTAATATGATGTGCTCGGGACACTGGGAAACTTTTAGCAAGGTCTTTGAGAGAGGCCACCTTTTATCCCCCAGATTGTTGCAAATAATGGACGCAGATGTGTCTGGTCGCCAGACATTGCTGCCCTTTTCAGAGATTTTTATAGTGAGTTGTAGAACATTCCTGGTTCCTCAGATCCTCATGTCATAGACACAAAACTCTGCATATTAAGTATTACTTGGAAGCTTTAGATATTCCCAATATTTCAGCCGAACTGGAGTTCATCCCTGATGCCCCAATAAAAGACTGAGTTTCTCTCCGCAGTTAAAGCTCCCAAGCTGGGTAAAGCTCCCGGGCCTGATGGCTATACGTATAAGTATTACAAAACCTTTGCTCCCTTTTGGTCCCTTAGTTTACACAAGCCTTACAACAACAAAAAATACAAAATAAAACTTTGACTTGAAACAGTCAAAATGAATAACAAATATTGTTGGAAGTGGCAAAATGGGTGGGCCTGGGCTAGTGTTTGGCTTACAGCACTATCAAAGGCCATGTTTCTGCTATTTTTATCTTACTTTACAAACCACTGGACTCTCATTCCTAGGCCTAATCTGGGTCTCTTTGCACTTTAGACTGCAAGACAAGTGTCTGAAATTGTAGCCTATCTTCCAAGTAACCCCTTTTTATTTTTTCTAGGGACAAAGGGGTGTTTACTCCTAGGACTTTCCTATTTAGGTTGCATTGCCCATGTTTGGTTCAACTGGGCAGGGATGACCTTGAAATGCAAACAAAAAATTAAAATAAAAAAGTAAATGAAATCCAAATAAATATTTATGCTAACTACTACTTAAAAACACATCATATAGAACGTGTGCCTGCTATGTTAGGTCTTGCACACCTTTATTTTCAAAAAAGGGGATTGTTTAAATATAATGGCAGATATAGAAAAGGGGGAAGAGGAGAAAGAGGTGTCATTTGGTGCACACAACTGTACCTTAAAAGGATGCGGCGTCAGGCAGCACTTTTGCTTGCTTCAGCAACAAACCATAGCCAACTTGTATAAGGTCAGCCAGCTTATATCCTTTGGATTTCCCTCTGCAGCTATGCCTCCAGTGCTGTGGAGCCAGACACCAGATTAAACTAAATATATGACAGGTATGGCAAACAGGGAGACAAAATAAAGGGGTGCTTTGGAGTACATTGTGGTTTCACATAAGTGTGCAGTGTCATGTCCCACACAAAGAGCAGCTTTGCCTGTTTCACCAAACAAAATGTGTCAAACCAAAAAGCCAGATTTACCACCAGAACCTCAACCTACCTTCTTGTAATTCTTCTGTGCTTCCTGTTGCCTCATGAAAGTGCACATTCTGAGTAATGGTGGCTGGCATATGGCCTGGCTAAAAAAAATGGTGGCTGAGTACCTGATAATGTGGTGTAGCACAAAAAAGGTTTAAACCTTGTGTTAAGCAAAGACATAATGAATACGCTGGACATGGGGGCCAGTTAGTGAGGATTTCCAAGACTAGCAGAGGATGAGGAAAAGGGTGCAGCAGCACTAGATAGCATCAGCAGGCCCAAGATAAATGGCTGATATACACCCTTGGGGAGTATGAGCCAAAGACTGTTTGGAATCAATAACATGGATGCTTTACGCCCTTAAGGAGTATTAGGAGAAGGAGGGCCTACAACTTACCACTAGCTTATGTGGGGATGCAGCACAAAGAAATTGGCCAAATGTATTTTGTAAAATGTAAATTGTGCAAATAACTAACATGTGTGAAATTATTGTATACCTTTTCCCTCATGCTGTGGAAGGGGGGGCAGACTTTTATTTTTACTAAACTTCTCCTCAATGACAGAACTACATCCCTCCTCCTCACCAGCACCATAACCCCCCTCTTGCTATGGTGGAATTAAAATAAGAGGAGCAGAAGGAGAAGGAGCAGAAGAAGAGCACATTGGCAGTCCTCTTAAAAAATTTCTGATATAAACCCTTGAGGAGGAAAAAAGGGTGAATTGGCAGAAAAGTAAAAAAATGGCTGCTATGCAACCTTGGATCAAGGAGGGCATGCCTGTTGGTGCCAACTTGTGACATTAAAGTGCTGCTCCCACCAAGCTCTTTGGTGCAAAATCATATGTTTATGCTTTTGCTACCCAATTGGCCGTTAATTTGACCATGTTTGATATGCTGAAAACTAGGGGTGTCCCAATACTAGGGACACAGGGCATTTTCATGTGTACTTGTACTCGTGAAAATGTGCTGATACATAATGTTGATGCCTGCACTCTACATTTTTAAATAGCCTTGGGCTGCTTGTTTAGTAAAAGTAATCCATAATTAGTAACTCTATTTTGACATTTTATCAAACTTTTTAGACAATAATGTTGGTATTCTGAAAAAGCAGCTGACAAAACTATACTATAAAACCACCGGACAATTTGTACAAACTTGAGGGCTTTAGATTCATTTTTCTTTAAGAGTACACTTTCCTATAGCTTTGAGATTTGTTGTGGTTGCTACTTCCTCTGGTTAATTCAAGCCAGTCACCACCCTTAAAAAATCAAGTTATAATGAACTGGATTGGAGTGCTGCTGATGCTGTACTTAAGCCAAGTAACAATGTAAATTAAAATAATCTATTAGGGGCGTGGCTGGATGACAAAGTGAGCTGGATTCTAAAGCTAGCCATACACCTATAGATTGTCTGCAGATTTTCTATGATCAGATGGGAAAAGTGCAACAGATTCCTCCATCTACGCTAAACTGTGGGGATGGAGGAATCTCCCACTGGGCCAAACGTCAGTATCTTGCTAGTCTGCCCCACTGGGTCTCAAAATACCTGAACAATGCCTGCATCCAATCAGATTGCTCCGGTATTTTGAGAGCCAGCGGGGCTCAAGAGAGTACTCTTGAGCCATCTCTCCTCCAATATTTTAAAATGAATAAGGGATCGGTTGCGGAACAGTCAACTTTATGGAAGGCACATAAAGCTACCTTACGTGGTCATTGCATTGCATAGAAAAATTGTCTCCTTGTGTGCCTGTATACTACACATCCTTCTCCATAGGTTGGATCAATGCTTTACTTGAAACAAAAATACAATGAAAAAGGTAAAGAACATACACTTTTGGCACGTAGTTAAGAGCTGCACAAATTAGTAAGCAGATTTCTGCTATTCGGGACTCCACATGCTCCCTCCGGTATCATCCTGAATACATTGGAAAACTATGAATGTTTATACAATTTTAAAGGTATGGCTATTAATGCACTCAGTGAGGGTCTGGATTCCCAACTGGCAGAATACCTAGGTTCCTGTGATCTACCAAAAGTTTCCTCTGACAATCTTCAGTAGAGAAAATCCAAGCGGTTATCCATGAGTTGCCTAACGGGAAATCCCCAGGGCTAGATGGGTTTCTCTATCTTAACTACAAAGCGTTTGCCCCTATACTTTTACCATATTTGGCAGACCTCCTTCAAGGTAAACAGAATGCCTTCTCTTTTTAACACTCCCACATGACAGGGATACCAAAGCCTGATGAAGCCATGCAGCTATGCTCTAACTATAGACCTATAGCCCTACTAAATTCGGAATTAAATTTTTTCCCCCAAAGTTTTGGCCAATAGACTCATTGGTCTGCTCCCCAAATTGGTCCATAATGATCATGTAGGTTTCATTATCAATAGACAGGCCAGTGATAATACCAGGAAAATTAAAGATCTGGTAGATATAGCTTCTCCTACAACTGAGGAAGCTTTATTGCTTGGTTTAGATGTGGAAAATGCCTTTAATAGGCTCAGTTTGCCTTTTCTCAAAGCAGCCTTGGCATGTTTTGCATCACTGGTCCCTCCGTCACTGCAATACACTACACTCCATCCCCTCAGCCTCCTTTAGACTTCAATTTGCAGCTTCATCACCATTATCTATAGGCAATGGAATGAGACAAGGGTGTCCCCTTATTCCCCTTCTCTTTGCATTTTGCATAGAGGCATTGGCAGTTCACATCCGACACTCCCCAGATATTTTGGGCATTATGATCCAAAATCACCAATTTAAAAAAGCCTTATTTGCTAATGTCATTTTAACACTGACAAAACCACTCCCATCCTTGCCAACTCTCTATAAGGAACTCCCTCAATACTCTGATCTTTCTGGCTATCAATTGAATACTACGAAAACAGGCTTTACCACTAGCATTGTCATTAATTACAAACCTATTTTAAAAATGATGAGATTCTTATTATGTCAATGGAAATCCTATAATTTATCTTTGACAGGCAAAATTGCGGCCATAAAGATGACTTTCTTACCCAAACTGTTACACTTTGAGACTATCTATAAAAAAGGTACCCATCTTTGACCTTGCATCCCTACAAAGGGACATACTATCTTTTCTTTGGGATGGGAGGTGCCATAGAGTATGCCAATAAATACTGTACTCTCCTCTAAACAGGGAAGGCCTTGCTTTGCCAAACGTACATGCTTACCACCCCAATGCACTTCTTTGGATGAAAGCGGTGCATATATCAATCTCTAAGCTTCTTACTTCAATGTCATCTCTTAGGGTGCTCTGAAATAAACATAAGGTTTCTATCTTCTGAAACCTCAAGTCTGAGACCTTTTTTACATACCCCAAACCTGCCTTCCAGTTAATCAGTGGACTGGTCAGCTCCTTAGAGACATAAGGGTCTCTATTTATACTTGGGGACCTTTTAGATAAGGTCTCTGGATCCTTTCTTTTTTTTTTCAACGTCTCCAAAATAAGCACTTTGCTCAGTTCATGTCTAAAACGTTGCGTTTCAATATGCATACCCGATTTGAGATTATCTGTTGCTCTAACCTTTGTCAAAGGGTTTGATTTCCACAATCTATAAGCTTTTTATCACCTCACATCCAGATCTTCCTGTTGAACATTCCTATATGCGAAAATGGGAAGGGATACTTGGTCTGGAGATTGAGTAGACACAATGGGAAGAGATTTGGAAGGCAGCATTCAACTCTTCTATCTGTTTGCTTTATAAGGAAAACCAATTTAAAATATTGTACCATTGGTACTATACCCCAACACACTGCAAACCATATACCCAAATACATCTCCCAGGTGCTGAATAACTCTGAACGAGGCACCATATCTGTAGACTTGCCCACAGATTCAGTCCTTTTGAACACAGGTTCAAACCACTCTAAATTACCTATTATCCAAATCCATACCATTGTCCCCCCTACATTTCCTCTTAGGTCTTCCCCTCCCTTGTTTAAACAAATGCTACAGGAAATTCGCTTCCCACATCTTGACAGTGGCCATCTAATCTTTCTGCATTGAAAGATATTGCTGCATAAACACATGGAATATTTAACAGCTACATTGAACAATACTCTAATAATTTTTAACAATATTTGGGAACCTTAGGATGTAAAAGAATTAAGTTCAGCAGTCTAGTGGCACTTTTAACTTTTGAAATTCTAGGTGAGTGAACACTTTCCTCCCCCATGGATACTTTGGGTTCAACCAGCCATGTTCCATTTTCATTTCAATTTCAATTTCCATTTCTGAATCTACCTCTGCATTTTTTTTCTTCTCTCTGCCTCCCCCTTTTTATTTGTTTGAGCAGTTTGTCTATTGATATCCTTTTGCCAATTGGCTCCTGAATAGCTCAAGGATTATAAAGAGTGTTTGTTATATTACTGTGGATTTTGTACAGAACTGCTGTATTGTGATTTGTCTTTTCTTTGTTAATAAAAAGACATTCATAACAAAAAAAATCTATTAAACATGCTAATCATGAAAAGCCAGCATGTGGCATCACATAACAAACCTAAAAAGTCACCTGTTTTTATGTGCAATATTATTTATTATGCAACATTAAAAGGGAGAAATAAGATAGAATAGGAAATAATTTATGTGATTATCCCATAATACACCCTTTGCTATGTGTAACTATATAACATAAGTTAACTGCAACATTTGCAGAAAACTAGTTACATATACTGTAGTTAGGATGAATAAAAGACATGTCTATGCAGTTCAATCAAAAGACAAAAATAAATGTAAAACCTTCCATCATGACAACCCTAATCCCACAGCTAATCCAGAGGAAGGCAAAAAAGTTCTTCAGGAAGAACAATCTTCACTGGGTGTTCACTGTGATTCTGTCTACCATATGTTACAATAATCTGGAATTCTACAGTTTGTTGTTTTTTTTTTTTCAAAATTAACATGTGACTATTTTATGTCCATTTCGGGCCAGAAAATTATTTTATTTTGACCTACTTTTGTTTAGGAATTAAACGCATTTTGGAGGGGAAAATGACAAATTTTTATAACATCCAGATATCATTAATATCAGATTTGGACATGAAAACAAACAGAAACTCACTAGCAAATACAAAAACTTGTTGCATACAGCAGCTATTATCATCATAGTTTATAGTAAAAGCATTAGCTTTTGTTGATCGCACAAAATGTATATGTATAATGTACTAAGGGAGCATGCAATGCCCATTACATATTTCAAAGTCAATTCTTGTCAATGTCAATTTTTGTTTTAAACTAAAATTATACTCAGGACAAAAAAAAACAGTAGTTATATGTTAAATTTAAGGTTTATAAGGTTGCATGTAATCTTTTAAAGCAATCTCCAAAAGCATATTTAACTGAAGATACAACAATTACATGATGCTGCAAAGACTAACAAAAAACAGCAAGGAGGACTGTGTAATCTTGAATCAAATTTTAGGTCAGCTTGATGTAAATTAATTTAACTAAATTTGCCCAAATATAGGTTGCAAACATTTTTATAAATTACAACTTACCATACTAAAGAAAACTAATGCAGCCACCACATCTAAGAAAAAATTAGCAAGTACAAAACATAACTGTGGATCTTGCCAGAATGGCGGGCTAATTTTTACTCTGTGCGAGCTTAAAATAAAGCACAAACACCCTTGTGTCTGTATTGTGTAAAATACTCGTTCCGCCAATTCAGCATGCAAGGAAGATGAACAAAGGCAGACATGACTGAAGTAAATATTTTTGGGTTTAAATATACTCTAATTCTCTATATTGTTGCTCTAATGTATAGACTACTAGTTACACCAATTCACTATGTAATGGAGATAAACAAAGAGACAAATCTCAACTAAATTTTAGTTTTTGCTCTTAGATATACTTTGATCCTCTATTTTTTCTCTCAGTAGGTCTAATGTAGGTTTACATGTCACATGGCAAAGCTAATGTTAAGTAGTGGCATTATCTATCCAGTTATAAAACACCAATGTTTGTTGATATTTGCTGTATAAATACCTTCCAACTTTGAAAGCTGATAAAGTAGTGAAACCTGAAAAGAGAAAATATCGGGCACACATATCGCACTGTGGTAAAATGTAGATGTGGCTAAATGTTTCTGTATATGGGGCATGACCTAAAGAAACATGGTTAAATTGAGTTTAAGCCTACTCACAGTACACACATTTTCCATAGCCCTTGTACCCACAAAATATTCCTTAACTACTTTATAACAGGAGATAACTTCACAGACACATAATCCTAAAGCTATTTAACTTTTTGTATTTTAATGTCCAAGAAACTCTGCAGCAGGAAAGCTGATGTGTCCTAAAGACTAGACTGACTCTGATTACAATCCCCATCAGACAAAACGTTGCCAGCCTGTCTCTGCTAGCTGAGCAGTGCATTCTACCAAGAACAGCCTGTTTAGGTGAGAAGGGCACTGTTACGCCCGGCTGCATACACTCTTGACTATAAATGCCACAGATCATCCCCAGGTGTGAAGCAGTGGCACTGACTGGTGAACACATACAAGGGATAAACAAATAGCAAGATACTGAAAGACAGACGAAGACTGCAAGATGAAAGACAGGAACAGGTGCAAGATACAAGACAGGTACATGAATCAAGATCAAGACAGGTACAAGATTCAATGGACAAGTCAGGTGCAGGGTACAAGCTCCAAACAGATATCAGATTTAAAATACAGGCTTGTGCAGACAAAACTAGACAAAGCCCCAGGCTTGTGATGCTTAAATAAAAAAGCCATTAACCAATCCCATAGCTGAGGGGTGTGTGACCAGGTTCAATAGCCCACAGCTGATGGAGGTACTGAAGGGGTATGACCAGTCCACAACTGACAAGATGACTAGAATAGGTACAGTGGCAACAGGCACCCACCAGAGGAAGCTGGGAGGTTGCAACAGGCATAGGAGCATTAGATATGTTCCTAGCAGGTACAGCTGCAGAAGGCACCTCTCCCATTGGCTCCCATCAACAGTGGTACCATTTCTCATTGCTGGCTTGAAGGCAGGGAAGAAAAATAGCAGTGCGTTCTTCTTTCAACAGATAGCACCAACAAAGGGAAGAGTGTCTGCATGCACACAAAGTAAATCTGAGTCCAGGAACGGAGCATGGGGAAAGGAGGGAGTGGCTATAACAGACAACCCTGAAGTATCACATCTATTGTATGCAGAGAAGAGCCTGTCTGTCATGGGAGTGCCCTTTTACCAACCTGCTTGGACAACACAGAGCTTCTTGGCTGCCATGAACAATGAAAAAGCGAGAGAGGAGGGAGGTGGCACCAGTATTCCAGAATTTTGTTAAAACCCCAGAACAGTGCCAGCATCTGGGATTTGTGGGAGGTTATGTGTATATGCTGTACACATGAACTTTAAAAGCTGAAACTTGCTTCACAAACAATGGCTGAAAACAAACAAGGAAACAAGTATTTGTTTTGCTTTGCACTGCAGCACACCAAAGCAGTGGAAAAACACTGGGAAATGATTTGGAGTACAGATGAAAGTTATCTAATATTTATGTACAAGTTCTTAAAATCATTTCACAAAAAATTCAAGGTGTTCAAATGCTATGGTGAAACAGTACTGCATAAATTAAATGAGGTTCATATTTCATAAATAAAATGTGCAAAAGTATATTTCAATATATAATTTTTTCTGAAAGGAGAAAAAGAACAGTCTAGTCTGCACTGTGAAAAATGTATTGTAATTTTAATAATAACTTCATTCAACAATTTTGTTTTGTTCCTTTGAGCATAAGTACCCTTGTTCATCTTGAAAACACATTCCTTTTCATCTGCCATTTGTGCATTGAGTAGCTATTTCCTAAATCCAATAATTCACCCTAGATCCTGGATTTAAAGGACATCCAACAACTACACCATCCCGATTAGCATTTCAAAGACTGCATAAAGAATTCCAGTATATTTTTTCATAATAAAGCCCTAAAATTATGTTGGTAGCAAAAGCCATACAATTTGAATACAATATATGTCATACAGGATATGTCTAGATGTTTGCTTTGTGTGTAGATATAAACAAACCTGCATGTTGCTTTCAATCAGAGGCTCAGATCAGGGACTATTAATGCTGGATTCATCAATTTATGTTTGTTGGTGCCATTCATAATACACTGATCAAAAAAATTAAAGGAACACTTTTTAATCAGAGTATAGCATCAAGTCAATGAAACTCTGGGATATTGATCAGGTCAGTTTCAGCTGCTTTGGTGTTAATGAAATTAAGAACAGGTGCACTAAATGGGTAACAATGAGACGATCTCCAAAACAGGGATGGGTTTTAAGGTGGAGGCCACTAACATTTGTCTCCCTACTCCTCTTTTCTGACTGTTTTTCACTCGTTTTGCATTTGGCTAGAGTCAGTGTCACTACTGGCAGCATGAGGCAATACCTGGAACCTATAGAGGTTGCACAGGCATGCCAACTCCTCCAGGATGGCACATCAATACGTGCCATTGCCAGAAGGTTTGCTGTGTCTCAAGAGCATGGAAGAGATTCCAGGACACAGGCAGTTACTCTGGAAAAGCTGGACAAGGCCATAGGTGGTCCTTAACCCATCAGCAGGACCGGTTTCTACTCTTTTGTGCAAGGAGGAACAGGATGAACACTGCCAGAGCCCTACAAAATGACCTCCAGTAGGTGTCTCTGACCAAACAATCAGAAACAGACTTCATGATGGTGGCCTGATGGGCCGACATCCTCTAGTGGGCCCTGTGCTCACTGCCCGGCACCTTGGAGGTCGATTGGCATTTGCCATTGAACACCAGAATTGGCAGGTCTGCCACTGACGCCCTGTACTTTTCACAGATAGCAGGTTCACCCTGAGCACGTGACAGACGTGAAAGGGTCTGGAGAAGCCGTGGAGAACGTTATGCTGCCTGTAATATCGTTCAGCATGACCAGTTTGGTGGTGGGTCAGTGATGGTCTGGGGAGGTATATCAATGGAGGGACGCACAGACCTTTACAGGCTAGACAATGGCACCTTGACCACCATTAGGTATCGGGATAAAATCCTTGGACCCATTGTCAGACTCTACGCTGGAGCACGCTGGAGTCATCTCAGTCTATTCAGGAGCTCAGTGATGCCTTGGTCCAGATCTGGGAGGAGATACCCGAGGACACCATCCGTCGTCTCATTAGGAACATCAAGCAAAACAAACGACAAACGCACTCAACAATTTGTTACCAGTTATACAGTAAGGTGCACACGAAATGGGCTTTGAACAGTAAAACAGTAGAAAGGCATCATGGCACACTCACAAACCAGCATGTAAAACAACTTGTCTCACCACTAAGGATAACAGAGGTTTGGATACACGTCTTCTGCAGAGGATGTGAAAGCCGCACTGCCGCGCCACATGCCGCAACGTTGTCTGGCATCGCTACAAGCACGTGGGGGGCATACAAACTAATGAGTACCATTTTGAGTTGCTGCAATTAAATTTCAGCACAATGGACTAGCCTGCTGCATCATTTGTTCACTTTGATTTTTGGGGCATCTTTGAATTCAGCCTTCAGTAGGTTGATGATTTTTCATTTCCATCAAATGATGTGGCATCCTTTCATTCCTAACACATTACCCAGTCCAGTATACAGTAGATATCGAGCATGATATTTTTCCCCATTGAGTTCTGATGTGTTTTCAAAATGTTCCTTTAATTTTTTTTAGCAGTTTAGTTTTGGTAGGTATACCATCAGGACTAAACTTGTTAAAAGGACCTAGGGCATAAAAGTTCTGATGGACAACAGGCTTCATTTGGTTCGTATATGAGCAGGCAAATATAAAGCAAAATATACTAATCCTGCACTGTGTGTAGCGTGAACATGCGCCATGTTTGCCACACTTCCCCATTGAGTTTAATAGGGCCACACGTGACAAACAAGCGCATGTAGCAGATTTTGCAACACACATTCTTCGTTTTTTGTTTCCACGGAGCAAAAATGCACATCTTCCTGGCCGTGTTTGGTGCGCCATTAGAAATCAATGGCAATGCAAGCGCATGAAAATGTGCACTTTGGTGCGCGGTCACAGAACATGCCAGTGTGAATGCAGGCTTATCAAAAATTAGTGCAACAAAACCCTAAACACAAGAAATCCATTTCATTCATGGCCCCTGTTCACACCTGAGTGTTTGGTCGCAAGCTGTAAAACACCAAACACTGGAAACAGTACATGAGCTGCTTTTTGGCAGATTACAGCATGTTTGGCCCCATGGATTTAAACACAACACAAGCTTTTTGCACATTTTTGTGTGCGTATTTGCACACATTTGTTCATTGACTGCAACACGTTTCAATCTGCCAGCTTAAACAAGTGAATGAATATAAAGCAACCAACAGCGCTAATTATACTAGTGAAAATATTTAAATCAAACAATGAATGTGCATATACGCCAGTTCTGACATATACTGAATCCCATGGGGATCAGACAAGTCCTGTCTGAGTGAGCTGCAAGGAGAGAACGGGTGCTTTGTTTCTGGAGAACGGACGATAGAGAAGGTGCCGGCAATTAACACCGGACCAATCTACTTCGGTAACATACAACTTGGGGGGCTGTCTGTTACAGTCGGAGACCAGGGGTGAGTACTCACTCATAGGGGATATGTATTGATTTCAATACACTCCCCAGAATAAAGTGTATATCATCGAACACTGGGAATAAGTCGTTCTATACATCTCTTCACTTGGAACGGATTGAATTAACACAGAGACTTTTGTTCGGTTGTTTTAAAAAAATAATTTCTTTATTGGAACTTTTCACAATCAATCCACAGAAACCATATATTTTATTTTTATATCTGATCACAAAGTCACATCACTTATAGTTTTGTATGAAACACTATAATAAGCATTTAAGCATTATTTATTCACCTTGATTACACAGGATTAACCCTATGTACACGGAAAGAAATTTTGACATTTTTGAAAGATTTTTCTGCACTTTCAGTATATGTCAGAACTGGCGTATATGCACATTCATTGTTTGATTTAAATAGTTTCACTAGTATAATTAGCGCTGTTGGTTTCTTTATATTCATTCACTAGACCTCTAGGGGTCTATATCACAGCAGCTTTCCGAATAGTATTGGTTACACATTCATGTTTTGTAGATTAGCACTGCCCATTTAGCTATAAACAGCTTAAACAAGTGTCTTCATGTGCGCTCATCTAAAGTACACAAAAATGTGGTAAACGCGCTTATATGCGCAAAAACTGTGACACCTAGGTGTGAATGCAGCCTAAATCTACGTTACTACGTTTTTATTGCTAATGCCTATTTAAACATATATGTCCAATGGTCTTGGGGGGGCAGTAAGTGTATACCACCACCCTCTTGAACCATACAATGCCACATGCCCTCAACATTTGGAGCGTACATTGCAGGGGTAAGCACAAAGCCTACTCGCCTGCCAAGGCACCTTGTATATCCAATCCACCATGTAAATCCAATGACAATCATGTTGCCAGCACTGTATATCCATTGTCAATCATGAGGAAAGAGGTCTTGACAACCCGCATCACTCTTATTGAAAATGATAGTCCCCTACCAGCTGTTGAATGTAAACAAATGGGCCAAGAATCCTGAGTAGCGTCATTGACCAAATATGGTCATAACTAGGGATAGTGATGAGCCAAACACCCCCATGTTCGGTCCGTATTCGAACGGCCGAAAAGGTGTCCATGATGACGACAAAATAAAATAAAAAATAAAGAGAAATATTCCCAGATCTGTAACTAAAAAGAACCAAATGAACAAACATGTGACTGAGCCTATAGCAAGCACAGTTTGCAGAAGTTAGAAAAGCATCAGAACAGCAAAACTCAGTGAATTAATTATTATTGTTCCCATGTGTATCAAAATGTATAAAAAAATCTAAATAACATATTGCACCATAGCCTTTAAACACCAATAACTAACAACGTTGTCCAATTCATTCATACCATCCACTCATTCAGGCGGGCCACACACATTTTCCAATAATATTGCTGGGACTCTCTTGAAAGTTATTCAATAGGATATACAGTATATGGGAAAAGTCAGTAGTATTTCAAGTTGAGATTTGGTGATAGATGTCCACAGTCCTAATCCATGGATAGCTATAAAAGTAATGTCACTCTTCCAATTCCCAAATGAGTAATTAGCTTGTATATATACTGATGTTAAAGGCTGGTAACAGTATAAATACTTTAATTAGCAAAGACACTTAGGGAGACAGATGTCAGTCCATAGACCATTATCAGTGAACAAAACCATAGCTCATATGACCAAATTTAGTAGTAGAGATGTAACAGGCAGTCCCGTAATCACAATCACCAGCGGTATCTATGGTTCTATGGTAAATGATGGTCTCACCTCCCTATTACAACTCCCTATGTAAGTGATGCAGCCGTCATCTTTGTGTTTGTTCGTAGGAGTCATGGAACTTGCCCAATCTCCTTAGTCCTCACGGATTATAACTATATTCCAGCCTTTAAACATCTTTCATTCCAGTAACTTTCAAGCATACTTTCTTCCAGCATATTCATTTGTACTTGGTGTGTGATCAGTGTTTTTATTTTTTAATTAAATTTTTCATGGTTGAGTAATAAGGAGTAACTTGTTCCTATGTTGATGGGAAAAAAGGCATCCACATATCCTGCTCCCCAAAGGGGATGTGTGGGTCTGGGGGGACCTATTGGAATTTAGAAGCCCCTTTTTTTTAAAAAAAAGGTCCCTATATATCTGCCCCCCTTACTCATGTGAATGAGTAAAGGGTACATAGAACTCCGTGTTACTCATTCAAAATAGAATGTAACTAGTAAACACAGACACTGTAAAAATCCCTTATATAAAGAAAATCCCCTAATAAAAAAAACCCAATGTCCCAAAATGTAAATCCAAAGTCAATAACGCTGTCGAGTGACATAGATCCAGTGTCAGTAAAGATGACACCTGCTGACATGCTGCTCCCACAACAATGGTACCCTACATCCTTCCACAAGGCCTACATATTTTCTCAAGGTGTTAGAGAGAGGGAGAATGACTAAGGCTGTGGAAATTCTGGCTCTAAAAAAAGTTGTGTACACATCTTTTGGTAATGCAAATCATTATGCTCTTTTTGGAATCCGGTCTTCCAGCTCATTTCTCAATTTACATCATGCCCTACTACCCCCAACGTCCATTTAGTCCTTCTACATATAGGCCTAGATGCATGTCCTCCCTCTTCTAGATCTATAATCACTCACATATGTTATGCAGTCAAGATACTATTTGCCCGAAAATGGCAATCATCGTCTCTTCCAATTTTATCTGAAGTTATCCACTTAACGAACTTACAGTGCTCTTATGATCTCATATTCTTACAAGAATCATAATCTTCAAAAGCCATATTGCATCATGTGACCAATTGTTTGGATTTTGTGTCTCTTTGTTTGATTCCTTTCCCATCCCCTGTCATCTATGTTACTTCCTGTTTATGCATTTTACCACCATTATACATATCAGTGATGGTATTTTGTGCCTTCTTTGTCCCATCCATTTGTACTGTGATCTTCTGTTTACTGTTATATTCCAATAAAGGTTTATTGAGCAACAACAAAAAGAAAGTGAGTATTGTATAAACACTTTATGAGCTCCACACAGCAATGGGATGTAGAGTATAATTAGTGGTATGTCCTAGAACTAACGTATGGTTCTGCTTTTATGCGCAATTAATTTCCTGCTCATTAGTGTACATAAAGGTTCACGTTTAATGCCACCATCCCTCTTAAATGGATCAGTAGGAGCTTGTTGCATCAGTCTGGCCTGATTACCATTTGGGTCTTGTGTATATGTGTTTATTATTCCAGTCTCTTTGAACAATTGTAATATGAATTATTTTCTCCATTGTCAAAGATAAATCCCAACATTGCTTAGGCACTTATAAGCATCAAATGTTCTGGGAGACATGAGTATGTATAATGCTATGACAGCCTGATAAAGTGATTGAGACATTTTTGTAAATGCAGAAGATAAACCAAAAGGGCAGTTAACTTCTATGTCGTTATTAGAGCAATGATAAAAACATATCCCGCAATCCAGGCAAATATCCTTCCTCCAAAGCCACCCCAGTATTCTTTAAAATGCCCGCTAAGACTGACTTAATTTAGTGGTGCAACAGCAGAACACCAATTTATTTTACTGTTCTACTCAGTCACATAGTTGTGTCATGTGACAGGTTAGTTCTATTAATTCCTCCTTAAGCAATCCTACCTGTTTTGCAGTTATTATCCCAGTTTTCAGCTATAGCAACATCAACACTTCTTAAAATAGACCCTGATACTTGAGCCTGTTAATTATAAGATGTATTGCTCAGGCATATCGAACTCAGAAGAATGGGTTTGGGATTGAAGGATACCCGAAAGCACAAAAATGGAGGACAGAATCTTCTCCAATAGCAAAAGTAATAGCGTCAGGACAAAAAAAGAGTGACAAAAAATAGATTCTTGAACAGAGAACAGCCAGGAAAATCAATGACTCTGTAAGCACAGTCCCAGTACTTGGTAGTGCACCAACTGACTTACGTTCCTCTGTGTATGGTACCTGAGCAATGAAATCTCCTTATAATGTCCAGATGGCAGCTCTTCTCAGCCCCTCCGAGACACTCACCAGCAAAAAGATCCTTCTCCAGCTTAGCCTTCACAGTATCAAATCCAGGCCATAGGTTAGGCCTTCAGAGCCCCCAGCACATGGCAAATGCTGAGGACCAGGCCAAGTCATCACAAAGTCACACAGACCTCTCTCCAAGGAGAAGCCATGGAAAGAGTCATGGAAAGGTTCTCCCTAGTTTTTATCATCTTCCCCAGCTGTGCCTCTGAGTCAGCCTGCTTAGGAATTGGTGGAATCAAATACGCACTCGACCTTGTAGTTGACCTTCCCACTTTGTATGCGCCCACAATGTATGTGCCCAACAACAGGGGGGGGGGATCAATTAATCTACCACGTTAAGGGAAAACCTGCATATCACAGAACAATTGTTGCCCAGACTTGACTTCAGTCCAGCAATATTATTATTATTATTATACAGGATTTATATAGCACAGCGCTTTACAATATAAACTCACTAAATGTAATAATGACGCCTGCAGAAGGCAGGGTCGCTAGACTAGTGCGATTGACAATCAGTCATGTAACACTACCCAAATTCATTTTATATAAAAAAATTTAGACAGATATAGGTTTCTTATGATGGTATTTATTAACCACTGGGTTTTTATATTGTATACTGTATAAAGAGAAAAAGACAAAACATTTGGGTTTTCTTACATTTAAATTTAATTTCTTAACTTTTAAAAAAAGATCCCACAATCATTGGTGATCAGTGTCTGTAGGTTCTTATTCATCCGAGTCATGGTATATCTGTAAAAAGTAAATCAAGGCAACTGAACTTGCTGTATTTTTCTTGAAGATGTTTTCCTGGTCATCCGACTTTTGTACGAGTCATTCTCAGTTCCGAATGACTTGTACAAAAATTCTCTGGGATTAGCATCTATTGTCTGCCACATATAATGCTGTGTTAACACCTTTCCGGTCATGCAAATGCAATCAACACCTTATATCACGTACCTTAGGGGAGTCTGAGATGTCAGAGAGATGAGATCCAGTTGGAGCAGCAGAAAATTTCCAGCCTGCAGGATCGTATCCGGTTCAGTAGCGGGCTCGCAATCAGGAAATACACGAGACAATGCGTCGGGTTTAACGTTTTTGGAACCCGGGTGATAGGTAATGTGGAACTGGAATCTTGAAAAGGACAACGCCCATTTCGCCTGCCGGGAATTCAAACGTTTAGCTGACCTCAGGTATTCCAAGTTTTTATGGTCCGTAAATATCAAGATTGGCTGTGCAGCCCCTTCCAATAGATAGCGCCACTCCTCCAATGCAAGCTTGATAGCCAGTAACTCACGATCCCCCACATTATAATTCCTTTCCGCCGGGCTAGGTTTGCGAGAAAAGAAGGCAACAGGATGCAATAGTGACTTTGGACCTTGCCTCTGAGAGAGCACTACACCAGCTGCGGTTTCCGATGCGTCCACCTCCAAGACGAATGGTAATGCGGGTTGCGGATGTCTGAGGATGGGCGCAGACATGAATAGCCTCTTCAGTTCAGAGAAGGCAATCTGCGCTGCATCTGTCCATTGAAAACTGGGCTGTGTTCTGGTCAACTGCATGATTGGAGCTATAATGCCCGAAATTTTTTTGATAAACTTTCTGTAAAAATTGGCAAAACCCACAAAACGTTGCACCCCTTTCTTATCCTTGGGTGATGGCCATTCCAGAACTTCGGATACCTTTTGAGGGTCCATAGCAACACCTGTAGTCGAGATTATAAAGCCCAGGAATTGAATGGTCTGTCTATCTCACATTTCTCAATCTTTGCAAACAGTCCAAAAATTCGAAGTCTAGCCAGGACCCCTCTTACATGCTGTCGATGCTGGATCAGAGAGGACGAAAAAATAAGGATATCATCCAGATACACCAACAAAAATTGGTCAAGAAAGTCCTGGAAAACATCGTTTACCAGGTGCTGAAAAGTGGCAGGAGCATTGCAGAGACCGAACGGCATGACCAAATATTCATAGTGACCGAAAAGCGGTCTTCCATTCATCCCCCTCTCGGATTCTAACAAGGTTGCAAACTCCTCTAAGATCCAGCTTGGTAAAGATTGTAGCAGAGTGCAATTTCTGGAACAGTTCCGGAATCAGAGGAAGAGGATACTGATTCTTTACTGTTATCTGATTTAATTCCCTGTAGTCTATGCAAGGGCGTAGTGTTCGGTCCTTCTTCTCTATGAAGAATATTTCCGCCCCCGCGGGGGAGGTAGATGGGCGGATGAACCCTTTTTTCAGATTTTCAGCGATGTATCCCCTTAAAACTTCCACTTCAGGTTCTGATAAAGGATAATACGTCCATAAGGAATTTTTGCCACTGGCAGCAGTTCAGTGGGACAGTCATAAGGGCGGTGTGGTGGTAGAATATCTGTTTTTTGCTTGCTGAAGACATCCAGAAAGTCATGATACTGGGGGGGAACAGATTGCAACAATTCCGGGCAGATCTGATGCTGACTTAATGCAATACACGGTGCAGGAGTTGGCCACAGGCAGTTCTGCATACAGTTGGAAGATTGAAATTTTATTTCACCTGTCTCCCAGTTCACTATAGGGTTGTGGGCCTTCAGCCATGGTAAGCCTAGGATAATGGGAAATAGGGGGAGGGGATCACATCCAGACAAAGGAGTTCAGAATGTCCAGAATCCAGGATAACTGGAATGAGAGCGGTTTCTTGGGTAACTGGACCAGAACTGATGTTAGACCCATCTGCCAGATGAATGGTGAGACTCTTGGAACGAGGTTGTAGTGGTAGGTGATACATCTGAGCGAACTGCTGATCCACAAAGCAACTGCAGGCCCCTGAATCAATTACGGCTTGAGATTTGACTTCCCTATCCAATAGCTGCAAGGAAACAGGAACAATAATGTGAGAAGTCCGATCGAGCATCTTGGCATCAAAAACTTGCGCAATAGAAGCTCCACACTTACGGGTCTTGTTGGGGCAAGCTCGTACATAATGCCCAGGTTCCCCACAGTACAGGCAGAGGTTCATCTGGCGGCGGCTGTTCTTTTCTTCCAGAGACAACGGGCCCCGGATGAGACCCAATTGCATAGGTTCTGGGGGTTCCCCCGGAATAGACAGGGGCAGCGTTGTCTGAAGGGACCACAGCAGGACTGGAAAACGATGGAATTCTGGGCAACATCTATGTAGGCCGGACATGACTGTTTCTTTCTGTCCTGCGTTCTCTCAGTCTTCTGTCAATCTGAATTGACAGTCGGATCAGATCTTCCATACCTTCAGGGATCCCAATAGGTGCTAATTCATCCTTAATGGCATCAGAAAGTCTGAAACGGAACTGACAACGCAGGACAGCGTCATTCCAGTCCGTGTCCATACTCCATCTACGAAATTCCCCCACATACTCCTCCACAGGTCGTCTGCCTTGCTGGAGCGAATGCAAAGTAATTTCTGCTGTGGTAGCACGATGTGGATCGTCATACATCAATGCCATGCTGCCGAAGGAACCGACTGAATCCAAGAGGGAACTTTCTTGTTCGAGGAGACGATGTGCCCAGGCTTGAGGTTCTCCCGTTAATAAGGAGACGATGAACCCCACCTTAGTGCTTTCGGAAGAAAAAGTACGGGGTTGCAGCAGGAAGTATAATCTGCATGCATTTTGGAATGCCCAGAATTTGCTTTGGTCCCCGGTGAAACGTTCCGGTATGGGTACCCGTGGTTCAGGAGATGGAAATTGAATGGCTGAGTCAGTAGTGGGAGTTGCTGCAACTGGTAGAACAGCAGGGGGTGGTACAGGTCCGAGGGCCGTGCTGTTTGCCAAGGATTCCAGTCGGCCTTCCAGTTGACCATAGCCCTCTTGAAGTCCTTTAACTGCCTGGGTCAGGGCTACCATTTGCTGACACAGTTCTTCCAAGATGGAGACCCCTTATCAGACTCCATTCTGGCTGTCAGATACTGTCACGTACCTTAGGCGAGTCTGAGATGTCGAGGGCGGTCTCTCTCACTTCTCTGGTCTTGGGGCTCCTGAATGGGTACAGAAGCACCGGGGCACGAGTGCCAGTAGTAGCTGAATTTGATGAGCAGGAGCAGCAGACAAGAATAGCAGGGTAGTTAGGACAGGCCAAGGTCATCAACGTGCAGGCAGCGAGGTACAGAGTGTTGTGATTGAGTGGTATCAAATCTTGGTGAAATATTAATAATAGGGTGGTGTCTGAATTATACTTAGATTTAATAGACAATGCCTCCAGCCGATTACGGCAAATAATAAATAACAACCAGTATGAATTCAGTTCAGACACTTGATAATGCACTCCAAACCACTTCCCTGAGTTCTTTGAGCTTATGGTGATTTCTTACCACAATATATAAATATCTCCCAATTACACTAATAAATCAAAATAATTTATTAATATACGAGTATAATCATATATTTCTGTACAAAACATAAATTACTGGTGATTACAGGTCAAACACACAATCAATGAAATAAATGTAAATAAATTATCAGAAAAATAAAAATAACTAGGACACCTTTAAGATTGTTTCTTATTCTCCGTGGACATAGGAGATAAAGAAACGTATCTCAAAGTAAATATTCCCTTGTGATCCTAACGATTTCTGAAGGTAATAGGTTTACTATTCTAATAGGGGCAACAAGCAAAACAGGCTAGTATACTTACAATAGCAAACTAGTTACATACAAATCTGTACCCAATTTAACCATACTCAATACAATAATAGAAAAAGATGTGATAAATTATCAGAATAATTCACCCTGCATACTATTAATTAGAATTGTAAAAAAAACAAATAATACAATGTAATCGCTATGATTTCGGAGTAAAGAAAGTTAATTCTTTATATATGATCAATATCTCACCAATCCTTCAAAAGAAAATGTTCAGAGTCTTATTGGATGAGATGATGGCTTGTTTTAGGCAGCAAGGGTTAAGTCTTTAGCAATGGTCAATGAGTGACAGTCCTTTTGTTATATCCAGGAAGTTTTCTCCAGACTCTTCCTTCTCTCTCCGTCTTTTTTTTTTCCTCCTCTTCTCTGGTATTTTATATGGTTTGAGAGCATTGTTCATATTGGCGACTCCCCAACCACTATTTACTTTCTTCCAATTGATCGGTTCAGAAATGGTAGTTGATTGGTATGATTCACTCATATCGTCTGCACTCAGTTGAGTAAGCCTTGGATGTGTTTGATAACTTACTCAACCTTAGACAATAATCATAGGTGATATTAATCTTGAAACAATAGGGCGAATTAGCTGTCTTGGAGTTTTTATGTTTCTTGGTTAATTTTTTCATATGGGGCAAAGATATCCTTAATCCGGGTCTTTCTTGCTTCATTTCTTTTATTTACTGACCTTGAAGTCTTAAAGGTCTTTCAGCATTGTCAATTGTGATTACATGGTTAATCAAATCTGAGACTTCATTTGCAATGTTTATCTCTTTGAATTTAGTTGGTTAGTACAATAGCTGGTTATTCAAGGGTCTCTCTTGTATTGTTTGTTCCTTGCTTGGTTTTGTACACAATAGGCTGTTTTGGTTGATTAATTTATCTGTCCAGCACAGACTTCTGGACCCTTGTTTCGCAGTGTACAGAAAAGTTTGATTTAGTTTTCTGTACAAGTCATAGTTCATCAGTTGTATGTAATTTTGTATAGAAATACCCTGACAAGAGGATGAGGCAGAAGGATGGTCTGGAACAAGCCGAGGGTCAATCACTGGAGAGAAGAAGAAAGGTCAAGCCAAGCCGGGTCATGATAACAGGAACACTTCAGGAGCAGGATATAGGGACACAGGGAAGCTGACGATCTGACAGCAAAGGAGGTTTGTTAGTCACAGCCTTATATAGCCCAGAGGGCGCCAAAAAAGCAAACAACACGTCGGCGCGCGTGAACGTGCACGTGACGCACACGTTTACGCAGAGACGCTGCACCTGATACAACTCTATTAGCTGCACCATGCGCACACGACAATGAAAGAATCCTGGCTCTGGCTTCCTGACACCTTACCTCCATGAGGTCTCTAACCCCATGTTGGTTATGATTAACAGATTATGTTGATTGACATTACTCACCAAATTTATTCACAGAGAATTTTGTACATGTCATTCTAAATTGAGAAAGCTAGTTTCTCAGATGACCAGTGAAACGTCTTCAAAAAAAATACAGAAAAAAAACTCCAGTTGCCTTGATTTACTTTTTACAGATATATTGGTGATCAGTGGCACTTTAAACCCCCCAAAAAACAATTCCACAATCATTGGTGGTCAGTGGTACTTTAAACCCCTTACCTTTAAGAAAATGTTCCCATATCATTTGGTCAATAGAACTTTAAGACCACTTGCCTGTGAAGGTTCTCATTCATCCATGCCATGCTATATCTGTAAAAAATAAATCAAGGCAAGTGGACTTGCTGTATTTTTCTTGAAGACATTTCACTGGTCATCCAACCAGCTTTCTCAATTCAGAAGGACTTTTACAAAAATGATCTGAGAATAAATATGGTGAATGTCACTCCAATCCACATAATCTGTCACAACCAGGTTTTGATTTCATTTACATAATTGGAGTCTAGGAGGTGTGGAGGTGTTATCAACCTGCCTAGGAGGTGTGAGAGAGGTGTTAAAACAGCATTGTATGAAGCCAAGCTTGAATAGAGGTGGGGATGGGGGGTGAGACATCTATTGTCTGCCACATAGAATGCTGTTTTAACACCTCTCTCTGGGCAGGTTAATAACACCTCCCAGACTCCAATTATGCAAATGAAATCAACACACGGTTGTGACTAACATATTATATGGATTGGAGCGACACTCACCATATTTATTCCCAGATAATTTTTTTGTACAAGTCATTCTGGTTGGATTACCAGTGAAATATCTTCAAGAAAAATACAGCAACTCCAGTTGCCTTGATTTATTTTTGACAGATTTAAGACCCCCTCACCTTCACCAATGATCCTCCTTCCAGCCAGGGTTTTCAGAAGTAGGGACAACACTATACAGAGAGGTGTATTGGGGTGATGTGGCTTCCACATAGATTTGCAAATACCATATATTCTACAGACACCTCTGCTTTTAATACATACAGGTCTATTCACTAAAGGGTGTAGAGTTTGGAGAAGGCAGGAGACATGAACAATCTAGGACAAACTAGCTGAACTGTAAAGTGAGCTGAATTGGAGATTTTTTTCAAATCAGCTATTTTGTCCTAGATTGTACACTTCTTTTGCCTTCTCCACACTCTTCACACTTCACCCTGCATACTTCTTTACTGATTTTTGGTGACAGTGTAGGGCAGTATGTTAAATGTTTGTTACTTGGCTGTGACTGTCACCAGCACCCTCAAAATATGGGTTACCCACTCCTGGGTTAATTATACTAAGTGTTTAAAAGACATGTATTGCCTATAGTTCTCTTTTGGGTCACAGGAGTACATTTACTAATGTACTCCTGCGACCAAAAGATAGCATATAGCGGTTCTGATGATTGACAGCTGACTCATCCTCTCTGGAACCAGAGACATCTGTGTCCACCCCCATCCCTGTCTGTCCCTCTATAAGTGCCAGAGGAACAGAGAATGGGGAGGGGACCACTCAGTCAGCCACCACTCCCCACAGGGAGAAGCCATGAGCTGAGCGATCAGTGATTTGTGATTGAGCAGTTCTTGAGCAATAGAGCTGGTGTGTGACACTTCTCAGTACATTTTACTCTCCCTTTAATTAATTTGTTGGCTAGCTGGTGAGTATCCTGGCAACAAAAAGCTAAGTATTGATTGCTGGGACAGTGATGGCCTTCAGCTTCCTTTTTGCTGTGCTTCTGGTGTGTCTCTGCACCTATAAAGAGAGATTAATTATCTCTAGGAAGACCTGTCTGTCTGTCTAATCTATTTATTGTTTTTTTATGTCCCAGGATGGGTGCCTTTTTTAATTATAGTTAGGAACCACACTATACAGGAGGAGCCTTAATGGGCAGTGTGGCTTCCACATAGATTTGCAAATATATGCCAATAACATCTCTGTTTTATATATAGCATTTAAGGAGCGCTGGCTTTTTTTTTTCATTTGGATTTATATGGTGCCACTGTGGGCTGTGCACCCTTCTATACTAACTTTGGGTAAGGGATAAGGGAATAAGCTAAGATGATTGTTAGTAAACACTTCTAGTGTTTACAATTGTAATGGCTGTGATTGGTTCACAGTGATCACAAAGTACAGAGCAACTCTGACTGGCTCTGTACATCGTGACTGTGATCTGAGCTGTCCAGTGACAGCTCAAATCAAAACTATTTACAGGCACAATGGTTGCCTGTGTGCATTTTCTCAAGAACCATTTATAAGTGGCACTCCAGAAATACATGTCCCCCGCCCAAAAAAAATTTATAATACACTTTATATCTTGGATAGGTTTATACAAGAGAGTTTACAGATAGGGATGCACCGATACCAGTACTTCCGCTAGCATGGAGTCATTACTCTCTGCCCGGCTTCTTGATTGCTCGGGAAGCCAGCTCCATGCTGTTTGGCTGACTTAATGCTCAGTGGACGAGAAGCTGGCTTCCCCGTCAATCAGCATGGAGCCGGCTTCCAGGCCAATCAGGAAGCTAGGCGGCGAATCATTACCTGCCACCTGGATTCCTAATTGGCCGGGGAGCCAGCTCCATGTTCCCTCACTGCACTGCCAGTCAGTGGAAATCTCCCTCTGCCCAAAAGTTCAGGTATCAGGGAAGGTATCGGAGCATTTGGGCGACTACGAATACTCGCCCAAATTCTCGGTATCGGCAACGATACCGATACTAGTATCAGTATCGGTGCATTCATAGTTACAGACACAAGAGAGCTGTTATAACAACCCATTTTGCTGTAACTTTAATAAAATTAGGTATTAACCATGCTAAAAAACAAGTTCAGCCTCCACCACCACCTTACAGCATATATTTGTTCTTATTACATGTCTATTATCACATCTTACACATATACAGTGTTACATATATCAGAGACAGACAGATAAAGCATGCCTAAAAGAACTTTCCAAAAGCAAAAGATGAATATTTCTAAGAGCCAGACAATTCCCAGCATGATCTCTCTTCATCTAATCACCTCCTATGCCAATCAGGCTAGAGAGCGGACATTTGATTTTTGTTGTTGACCGACATGTGGCAGCTTAGAATAAAGACACGTTTCAAATGATTATACTGGCAGAATTGAAAATGTGTTTGATGAACTTGGAAGGAATACATAAGTGAAATACATGTTTAAATGTGTTTCTTACTACTATTTTCAATGTGTGTTTTCGGTTTTGTTCCTGTGATTTAATCTTTTCCATCACTCTTTAAAACTGTCATATATACTATGTGCTACTTTATGTAATAGCTTTCTAAAACATGTATTCACATAAAACCAAATTACTTGCTTCCCTTTTACTTTTGTTACTTAACCTTGCATTATATAATAACAAAACATGTTTGTTTCACATAATTATACAGACCATATTTTTGAATTGCATTTCTTTGCAACAGAATGCCTTCAAGAATTTGATCGTCTGTTCATGTGCACAAACAGATACCTCTGAGAAACGTGTTCGCTTTGCTTGCAATATTAATGTACACTGAGCTAAATGTTAGTCCATAATGTTGCACACTCTAATATGTTATGAAACCTCATGTTAAAGTATCATCACAGGTAATACATTATAATTGATAATGAAAGATAGTATTTTAATTCAAAAATCCCTGGCATTAAAAAGGTTATTGTAAGAAAAATAATTTACCAAAGCGAAGATGAAACTTCTGCACTGATTGATCATTCTGACATCAAAAGCTCAGCACGTGTTTATCAGATATTCATACTTTCATCACTAAATCAGCTCCAAATCACTGTAATATGTATCCCTACAGCTCACTCATCATATGCATGTCAACATTACCTTGTATTTGCATTATTGCCAGTATTCTTATTCAAGACACGCACAACACATCCTGTAGAATTGAAAATTCACAGCTGTGTATTCCCTTGCTTACTTTTCTTTACCAAAAACTATATTACATGCATCTCGATATGGCCTTTGAATGCTTTATCCCACTTCTTATACCAATAATCTGGCTTAAGTTGCATTGGGGATTGCCATCTGTCCTGACAAATCCCATTTTATAAATATATTACCTATACCAGCAAGTTGTTAGTAATATGCTGCTTAGAATCCCACACCGACATGAAGAAAAAAATAATGCCATGTTTATACAGGTTTTAGATTTAAGTTTTTTGAATGTGAATCAGTTAAAGCAGAACTCCAGATATTAAATATAAGTTACGTCTTAAGAGGAGTATGTTATCTAAGTATATCTGTGCTTTCTGTAGTATTGATACATTCCTTCAGGCCGGGCCTGCCACTCTAATACACTGATGCAGCACTGTTTATTCACCCTTTCTCTACCCTTGCCTTTCGCATGACACTTTGTATCATGAGAACCATTGACATAATATAAAGCATTCTGGAAATGGCAAGGGGAGAGAGTGGCAGACAAAAAAACACTGGCGTCTGTGTATGGGAGCTGAAGTTCTCAAAGTTAGTCTTATAAGATATAAGTTGCCTTATGAGACATATGCCACTATCAGTAGGTTTATGCTTTCTGTAGAATTTACACATTTATCAAGACCAAAAATCTACTATCTATTTGAAGAAAAAAAAACTGCCTGGAGTTCTGCTTTAAAGTGTATGCTTAGCCAAAATATATATATATATTTTAGTTTTGGATAGCGCATGTAAGGACTAGAACCATTGTTAAAAATTTACTGCTGTCTGTGTCTCTTCTGGTAAATTCAGCCTTTGTATCTGTGATGGTAACCAGTGTCTTCAAGGGCTAAAGTGATGGGAAATCTTAACTTTTACAGTTGCCACCAGAACAAAAGGTAAATGGGAAAACTAATATATTTCTTTTAATTTATTGTGAATTTCCCCACCCATGTTCATACTTCCTTTGATATCTGTGAAGGTTTGCATTTATCCAGGTAATGGTATAGCCGTTAGTAGTTAGTAATATTCAAGATAATTTCTTTAACTAATGTAGAATTTCAGGTTTGGAAGAGGAATCTAATTCTAGCCTTATCTTGCTGGATCCATCCCATTTGATAGGATTAGAGAATTTACTTGGGTAATAAATCCATATCAAGTTAAATAGTGGGCCTAATATGTCCCAAGAATAAGAGGTTATCATCTACATATAAAGTTTTTTCCTCCACCTACCAGTAACCTAATACCAACATGAAATGAGTCTAATTAGTCACTAATAACTGATGGGGAAAATAGACACCCCTGACTATATCTACATAAGAAAACCATGTCAGAAATACACCCATTAATTATGTATTCTATCTTTAGGCTAAACTTAAGAAGGTTTTGTCATTTTAATTAAATGTAACCTAAACCCAGTTTAGATAACAGTGGCATGAAAACTGTCCCATGTAGATCCATTTTATTTGTTATGTTTAAAGATTCACTGAGATCTTAACCAAGATTTATGTGTTCATAATGCACCTCCAATTCTGGCCACACCTGTACAGCAACCACCCTTAGACACCAAGAGAGCCATACTCCCACAAGAGGAGCACTAGGAGTACAGCTTAGTTTAAGTCTATCGGGAATTACTGCAGCCAACCCTGATGAAGATTTCTATATGGAGGATGTACACAATTAAGGAGGCCACAGTCACTGCAGAGAGGTAAATATGCATGGGAATATGAGGTAGCATGTTTTTAGAAATTAGGGCCTGATACTGTATATTGTTCTGTTATTCATAAAATGGAAACAATCCATACTCCCAATTGTATTGCTTGCTTGAATGGCTTTAATTTCTAGAATCAGGATATTTCAGGATATGCAGATTATGTACAGCCTTAAGACATCTAAGTGGTTGCATATATCCTGAGAAACCTAATTACAGTTCTTCAATATAGCAAAATATATCATGATGTGGTCAAAGGGTTTATAATCAGTATGTATTGAATATTCATAGTCTCTTGGGACAGTAAGAAATCTGACAGGTTTGACTTGCAGTGGAAATTACCAGATAAACACCTGTTCAAATATTTCACTGCAGTAATTAAGGTTTGTAGAGCATTTTTCTTCCGAATACCAAAACTATTTGCGAAAGAGTCAAGAGCACAAGTGTTGCTTTTCATAAGGATCAATAGATCTCCAAAAAGTCTTCAATCCTAACTTCAGGGCACATCATCTTAGTGAAGTCAAACCTTGGGCCACCATTTTATGGAATCTGCCCCACCATGAATTGATACAGATACATATTCCACATATATGTTTATCTGCTCTAAAACTAATAGTGTTTAAAAATGTTCATGGAATATGGAGGGTATATATTATGGCTAAGACATAGTTAATATGTTATCCTATAAAAGGGCCCTGGATGTGGTGGCATGACACGCTTACAAATATATGGGACAAAAGTTGGAAACAGTTTATAGTTAGGTTCTTAGGTCTGAACAGTGATAAGTTTTTTTTTTTTTTTACCTGCCTACATCTATAGAATTATTTCATTAAAAAAATATATTTTGTCCAAATTGCATGCAGTCTTAAAGAAATATAATATATTATTTTACATGATTTACATAGCACCAGCCGTTTTTGCAGCACTTTACAAAATGGGGAGACAGTGCAGTTAGAATACAATTTCAATACTATGGGGTTAGGAGGGCCCTGCTTATAAGAGCTTACAATCTAGATGGAGGGGTAAAAGATACAAAAAGTTAATAATTGTGGGGGATGATTTAATGGAAGAAGTAAAAGGACGGTTATGTTGGGGTGGATTAGGCTTCCCCGAAGAGATGAGTTTTCAAGGACCACCTAAAGATGAACAGTGTAGGAGATAAGGGGAAATATTGGGGTAGGGAGCTTCAGAGGAAGGGATACACTCTGGAGAAGTCATGGAGGTGAGCATGGGAGGTGACAAGACAGCTGGATAGCAGGAGGTCTTGAGAAAAGCAGAGAGGACAGTTTGGGTGATATTCTGAGATAAGGTTGGAGATGTAGGTCAGTGTTGTAGATAGCTTTGCACGTTGTTGTTAGTAATTTAAAATTTCATTCATTGGGCAATTGGGAGCCAGTGAAGAGAATGGCAGAGTGGGGCAGCAGACACTGAATGGTTGGTAAGGTGGATGAGTTTAGCAGCATCATTCATGATCGACTGAAGGGGGGATAGCCTGCTTAGCGGTTGGCCAACAGGGAGGGAGTTTCAATAGTCAAGGCTAGAGATTACAAGGGAGTGAATTAGAAGCTTTGCAGTTTCGTTTGGTAAAAAGGGGCAAATTTTAGACACGTTATGGAGGTTGAGTTGGCAAGATTTAGAAATAGTGATTGGATGTGGGGCTTAAAGGAGAGCTCAGAATCGAGAGTTACACCGATCACCCTGGCTTGACAGGAGGGGTTAATGGTAGTGCTATTGATTGTGATAGTGAAGTCAGGGGAAGAGGAAGTGGGTGGTCAACCATGTCAAAGGCAGCAGAAAGATTCATAAGTATAGAGTAGCGGCTATTGATTTAAGCAGTTAGTAGATCGTTAGTAGATTTTAGAAGCGCAGTTTCTGTGGAGTGTTGTGGACTAAAACCAGATTGAAATGGGTCGAGGAGGCTGTTAACTGTAAGGGGGCAGTCAGTGATTTGGTTGGAGGAGGCGGAAGGGGACGAAGTAGGGAGTTGAAGATAGAAAAGAGCTGATGAGGACTAGATGAGAGAGTGTTAATGAGTGTGATGAAATAGGTATGTTTGGCTGTATGGTGGCAGGTACTGTATTTTTGGAGGGCATATTTATATTGGGTGAAGTCTCGCAGGGATATGGATTCATGCCATAGTCGCTCAAGAGCACAACTATGTCTTCTGAGTCTTCTAGTGTCATCTGTCTATCAAGGCTGTAGTGGACGGGGCCTGATTCTGTGAGTGGTGTGAGGGGCAAGTACATCCATACATGATGAGAGTGAGCTATTGTAGAGGGATGCAGCAAGGTCAGGGCAAGAAAACGTTACAATTTAATCATAAAGGTGGTCTGTTGCAGAATAAAGAAGAGAGGGGTTAAAGTGGCAAAGGTTTCTACGGGTAGTGGTATGCTGGTTGGAGTGGTGAGGGCTGATGAGGTTGTGATATTAGAGAGTGGAAAGGGGTGTTCATGAGATTACAGGGAGTGCATAGCTGGGAAAATATGTGATCAAGGGTGTTACCATCAGAGTGAATAGGCGTGCAAGTCCATTGTGTTAGGCCAAAGGAAGAAGTTAGGCTGAGCAGCTGAGAGCTTGCTATGGTATTAATATTGTCAGGGACATTAAAATCACCAAGAAACACAGTGGGTGTTTCAGAGGAAAGCAAAATAGGGTTGCCAAGCAGAGAATGTGTCAAGGAAGCGTGATACCAGTCCTTGAGCCCGATAAATCACAGCAATCCTCAGATGAAAAGAAATATGCACAGTGAAGTTCAAAAGAGGAGAGTGATCGAGAAGGTGGTGTAGGAAGAACTTGGAATGTGCTTTGTGGGGATAGAAGGAAGCCAACTCCACCGCTCTTGTGTCCACTGGGTCTGGGTGAATAAGTCCAGTGGAGGCCACCATGGGAGAGGGCAGTAGGGAAGGCAGAGTCAGAATCTTGGAGCCAGGTTTCAGTAACAGCAACTAGGTTAAAGGAGTTGGAGATAAAGAGGTCATGGATGGAGGTGAGCTTGTTAAAGGCTGAGCGAGCATTCCATGCTCATCCAGAAAATCTCAATTTAGCTGCCTGTGAGTCCTTTGCAACTGTGTGATCAGTCATTGCTAATATTGCTTCACCAAAGAACACAGACACCACCTGAGCAAAAAAGAAAACAATGATTTTACTGGTAGCGCTTGTAAACAAGAGCAAGGTAGGTATGTTAGCAAGCAATATCTGTGATCACAATAGATATTTCTAGGAAACCCAATAGGCCTATTATAGAGCACTGACAGTTTGCGTAAGATAAAACATCTATGAATAAGCATATAAAAACTCATAGGGGGAATTTATCAAAACTACAGCCGACAAAATCTGGAGCAGATTTTCACTGCAACCAATCAGCTTCTCTGTCTCATTTTCAAATCTTACCTGAGCAAACTGAAGAGAGATGCTGATTGGTTGCCATGGACAACTGCTCCAGATTCTATATGCTCCAGTTTTGATAAATCCCCCTAGTGTGCAAAATTAAAAGAGTAAATCGGAGGTCAGAATAAAACACCGCGCCAGCAGATTTTGGTTCAAGCGAGTATTAATCAATGATGTTCAGGAGTGCAGGGCGATAACGGGGCGGCTCTTACCAGGTTCAGAACAACCTCAGCACTGCAAGACAAGACGCAGAGAGCGCCTCCATCGCATAAAAACTTTTAAATAAACGAATTTAAAAAATGGTATAAAAAAAAGGTACTCACAAAGGACGAATTAAAACTGGCATAAAAAGGGTCAGAACGAAAGGTGCTGTTCATCTTCCCTGGTAGTGAAGTGGTTTACGCATTTCAGAGGTCACGCCTCCTTCCTCAGAACCACTTGGGGGTGTTCACATTCTTAACTTATGGAAAACATTGTAAAATTTTGCTTTCTAAAGAACACAGTAGTGGGCATTATTATTAATAGATTTAAATTCAATTTTTTGGGGAAAACTTATTTTGAAGGTAGTTTACCTATAGCTTTAATGGTGTTGCAGGCCAATATATCAAAATGTAGAAAAAACATAACAAGTAAACCCGTGTTCTGTACAAATAGAGGAAATAACCACTAGTTCAGGTGATTCATACCTATCTCACTGGCAGGGGCAAGCAGGCAGGTGAACTTGATTTTCTCAGATGAGTTTTATTTGAATAAACTGAAATGCATCATAACGCATGTCAACAGGCAATACACCTAAATGTTTATGAATGCTTGACTTAAAATGCAAAGTGCATTGCAATTCGGGAACACTTGTCAACACACATTTTGGTGCATTTTTATTGATTTTTATAGAAAGTGTAAATGCCTTGCAAATGTAGGGGCCATTAAAAGATAAAATAGATAAAAGTAGACATTTTGTACAAAGGGTTTCAGTTATATTATAATAAAAGGTGAGTCAGATTGGACAAATTCCTGGGTGCAGTTAAATTTAGACAATCTGCTACTGGCTGAACAATTTTACTCTAGGCACATTCCCTTCGTGCTACTGTGCTCCTGGAACCAAGAATACTCACCTTCAACAGCATAGGCTTCCTGCTTTTCACTCTCTGACCTCCAGTCAGAACATTTGGGAAATTCATTCTTATATGCTTTCAATAACATTGGGTTATAAAGCAGTAATGGTGACATTCACAATACATTCCCTACAGGTTCATCTTGCATGTGCGTGTGTTTAAATGACGGTTTATAAGATTGCATAAATATTATCTCATCCAAAATAAAAAAGAATTAAAAAAGGTTTACCTCAAAAAAGTATGTTAAATACTGAAATTGTAGGAGTATATCCAAGCCCTACTAACTTGATGGGACTCTGTATAAGCAACTCCATTCCAACATAGAGCTTAAAAATATAGCTATACATTAATATTCCATAGTATCCCCAAATAGAGCCAAACCTATCTAAAAAAATATAATTTGCAGTCCCTTAGGCAATCTTCACAATATGCAGACACTGTAAACCAAGGATACAATTAAGATTAAACTAATTTGTCTATATTTTTGGATGAAATGATATCTATGCAATCTAAAAACTGGCCACTAATAAATTGTGGCTTTAACTATATTAGAGCATTGTCCATCTTATGCCCTTCTAACGGACTATTCTGCAGTCTTTTGTGAAAGACTTATTCTAGCGATCTTTGCCAGACCATCATTCAACGAGCAATGACAGATATCCTCTTCACCAGCTTCTTCTTATGGCTCTCGGAGCCAGAGAATGTGTACAGTGACACCGGAAGTGATATAGTAAAAAACAGGGGATTGCCTATTTTTTTATCAGCTATAGCAATAGTGGGGTTAAAGATATGGTGATTTGGGGAGGTTAACTGGACTGCAGTAGTATGGGGTGAAATGCTGGTAACAAAAGGGCAGCTTTGCCTGTGTCAGCAACAAACTCATGCTGCTGATCCCCATCAAAGTATATAGAAATAAAATATACAGTACCTCCCTCAAAAATAATAACTAAAACACTAAACCCCAAACATCAAATCAGAAAAGCTAACCAAAAATCTTTTTTTTTGTTTTCTTAAAAAACATGAAAAAAAACAAAAACCACTTCAGCTGAGTTAGCCCAAACCCACTTAGAACTCTGGCCGCCACCCACTTCTCCCAACCCAATCAGTTTCAGAAGTTGTGGCAGGGCTGATCCCCACCCCTTTGTGACATATAGCTGCGGGGCAGGGAATCCACCTCCCCACAACTGATTGGGTTAGGAGGAGGTGGTGGCAATGCTCATCAAATCAGAGTTTTGAGCAGGCTTGGGCAAACTCATAAGCCAAGTTCACACCAAGCCCAGCCTCATCATTATAGCTAAACAGCAAAATAAGTTGTTGATGGAACAAAAGGTAGCTCTAAAAAGGACTGTTGGTTCTTTGCACTGTTAAAACAATGAGTGGTACACAATTATGTGTAACCCACTGAAATGCAATTCACAGTATTGAAGCACTATACAGCAAAGTAAATACAGGGGGGGTACGCATTACTCTTTGTAGTCCAACACAATGTAATTCACATTATTTGTAGAAGTAACACTTTACCACACTGTATATAATACAGTATAGCTTTGCATGTAATAGTGTACAGCATTAACTATCTTTTCCCAAAATTGCTCTTACAGTCAGCTGCCCTATCCAACTCAAATACACACTGACGAAAGTAATTAAAGGGTAAGTCCACTTTCTCCTCACAAAATGTGAGAAAAATAAAAACTTAGCCACATCACTCTGCCACCTCTCATACCTTTACACTTTAAACCCACAGATGGTGTATGGTCACTGACCAATGAGAAGTGCTTCTTACTTCTGGGACCAGGTCGCTGGCTCAGAAGTGCTTTTCATTGGTCAGCATGGTCACATGAACACGCTGACCAATGGAAACCACTTCTGAGCCATTTGTGGGCATTACGCCTATGGCAAACAGAAGTCTTAAAAGACATAGCCATGCTCTTGAGCCAGTGTGCAGTTATATTGGCCTAGATTGTTCACTTCTCCTGCCTTCTCCAAATCCTTCACCCTTAATTGAATAGACCTGTAAGTCTCTGCAAAAGTCTAAAAATTTAAACGTTATAAAGTCTTTAGCATGCAGGAGGTGCATGCAATGTGTTTTTCGGTTGGAGAGGAAAGGTCTGCTTTAGAACTTGCATTCCCTGACCTATTTCTCTCTAAATCCCCTCGAGTCCCAAAGTTTTTTTTCTTTAGATCTATCTTGGTACCACACAACAGCTTTTAGCATTTGTTGTCCACTGAACATATTATACATTGTGTTTATAGGGCTTTAATTTGGTAGCACATTTTGGATAATTAGATTTTTTTATTATTTATTTTCTTGTTTTTAATTGGTAATAAATGGTAAAAAAGAAAAATGCATTTTTTCGTAGTTTTTTCCAGTTCAACGTTTATGTAATTTTAACACCACCGTATATTTTTTCCACAGAAATTGTATTTGGATGGTAAAATCCATAGTGAAATCAATTTCTTGGAGTATAGTACAAGACACTGGCAGATTCAGAGATGACTGGGTAATATGCAGGTATCACTAGTTGATTGAATACTGACCAGAGCTATGAGGACACTCAAAACCCCTCCTGAGAATCATCAGGTTTTTTTTTAACAAGCAATAGAAGACACAAAGGTGAAGGTCCTGCATCCTATCCTACTAATCGATTTTCTTGATCGCACATTACAGGACACAGGCAGATTCAGAGACGACTGGCTTTCAAAAGCAATAAAGCCGAGGAGTGAGCAACACAGCAAACAACTGCCAACAGGCCCGCAAAACAGAACCAAAGGGGAAAGACCAACTCAGCAGCCTGTAGCATGTTATGGCCAAAATTAGCATCAGCAGGAGGTCCAAAAGTACACCTGGTAAAACTTAGTAAAAGGTGTGAACAAAAAGACAGATTGACAGCCTTACAAATCTGCAGCACAGATGTTTTACAGTAGGACAAAAAGAAGGAAGATCGATGTCCTAAATAAGGTAAAATGAGGACACCAACTTAGGCAAAAAGGAATAACTAGGCCTGAGAACAACAATCTTATTGAAGGAGGAATGGTTCCTTGCACAATAGTGATGCAAACTCCAAAGCCCTCTGAGTGGAGATGATGGTGACAGGGAAAAAACACCTTGCATGTCAGATTTGTCAGAGAGATATCCCTGATAGGTTCTAAGGGAAATGGCTGGAGACATGAAAGCACCATAATGAAATCCAACCGTGTCACTGGAGGATGTCTAAAGGGAGTCATATGAGCAATACCTTGCACAAGGAATGAGAAGCTAACAGCTCCTGAAAAAGGATGGCCAAGGTTGTCAAAGCCAATAACTGTGAAGCTGGATGTAGTATTGGGTTAAAAAACAAAGTCTGGACAGTCTGGAATTGGCTATGGGGAATCTGCCATCGTTCAAAGATTGTCCACATACCACACGCCACAAGGATCAATGCAATTCCCTCTGCCTCAATCCTGTGAAGCAGACACAGGATCTTCAAGGAAGGCAAGACATAGATCAGGGTGAACTAAACCAAGCATCCACTGCAAAGGCTCGCAGATCCCTGGGACACATCTGTCCAGTTTGCGGTTGAGTCTGGATTTCAGGAGATCAAGGTCCAGCAACCCCGTTGCAGCAAATCACCTGAAACCATTCAGGAGTAGAGACCAACCCCCCTAAGTACAGCTTCTGCTGACTGAGAAAGCTTGCCTATTAATTTTCCACTTCTGGAATGTGTATGGCTACCAGGGCTGGGATATGAAGTTCTGCCCAGGCCATGATCAGGTCTGCATCTTTGAGCTGCATGACTTCTGTTTTTTCCTTGATTTCCTTGTTGGTCATTCTTGAAGGAGACATGTTTGGTGTTGCAGGGGGAGTTGAATTGCTCAAGTACATTGATGAATTGTCCGGATTCCCTTGTCAACCATGTCCCCTGCATAGTTGAACTTCTTGAAGACACCTCCCCAGCCATCTATCATCAGTACCACCCACTACACTGAAAGCAAGGTCTTCCCAGTCTCCAGCACGGAATTGGAAATCCACCAAATCAGCAAAAGCATCAACTTGGGTGCATGGGATGATCCAGAGAGTGAGTCTTATTGTCCAACACAAATAGAATGCTCAGCTGAAGTGGTCTGGAGTGAAGCTGAGTGAATATTACAACCTCGAAGGAGGCCACAATCAGATGCAGGATCCTAAAGCAGAACCTTACAGAAGTCTGCTTTTTTGCTTGTACGATCCACACCTGCAAAGACAAAATCTTTCCTGGGGGAGGAAACTCCCATGCCTGGTTCATATGCAGGAGAAAGTCCAGTTACTTCAGATGCTAAGTGGGATCCAGCATAAATTTCTGAGTGTTGAGGAACCACCTAAAGTGATGTAGCATCTGAATTATTCTTTGGATATCCATTGATTGAGTCTGTTGGACTGGGCCTTTAACAGAAGGCTGTCCAAATATTGCACAATGTGGACACCCAGAGAATGCAGCAGTGATAGCACCTTTGTGAATACCAGGTGGGCCATGAAGATACACATGCAGGTAGGCATCATCCTTGACATCAATGCAAGAAATTCCCCTTGTTCAAGAGAGGCAATGATCCACTGTGTCGGTTACATGTGTAATTTATGAATGCACAGAAACTTGTTGAGAGACTGCAGGTCCAGGATGGAGCAGAGACTTGTTAGAGCAAGAAATAGCAGCACCAACCTCTGGCACTGTTTATTTCTTGAAGAATGTTTTCTCTAAAGCTGGCCATACATTTCTAGATTTTCTGCAGATTTTCGATGGTCAGGTGGAAAAAGTGCAACAGAATCTTCCATCTACGCTAAACTGTGTGGATGGAGGAATCTCCAGCTGGGCAAAGCTTCAGTATCTTGCTAGTTGGCTCCGCTGGCTCTCAAAATACCTGAACAATGCCTGCATCCAATCAGATTGTTCAGGTAACGTGTCAGGGAGGTTTTAGTGGGCTTCTTTTTCTTAAGGGAGCCCATGCTGGTAAACCTCAAATGATTGTTTACAGGTGGGTTTGACACTCTCTCACCTCATCAAAGAGTACCTGAAATGGTGTCACACATTTTTTGACAGAATTGCAGAAGGTGGCTCCTCCTGAAAGAAAACATCCAAGTCTGAGGAGGAAGAAGGGTCACCAGCACTCCACATTTTTTTGGTCAAAACATCTTTATTAACACATGCTCATAATATTACATAATTGTGACATATCTGGGCCACATAGGGTCCCCTTCATCAGGCAAAATAGTGTAATATCACAGATCGGGGTTAATGAGGGTTTACACAATGGTCGCTGAATGTCCAATGCACAGCTAGCTCAGGAGTGACTTTTTGTACAGTGCTCCCAGTGCTGCCTGCCACATCCCAAATGTGCCTATTGCTGAGGAAAAGGCTTAGCAAGATGGCCACCAATCTGTACTACTCTTACGCATGCTCAATGTGGCCAGTCCACCTCCTGTTGGGAGTACAAAGATAGCCACCACACTGCTGCACAGGGACTGGCCCAGCTGGTCCATAAGTGCTGGAGGCAGTGCCTGAACACATGGGGACCAGTCTGTGGTACTCAGATTTTAAACATTACCCTGTGGCCAGCAAGGGAGCGGTTCCCAGGCAGGACAAGAGGGGGTCTGGGAAAGCAGAAGGTGATCCAAGGCTGCAGAAAAATGTTGCTAAAAGTTTGCTAAAAGAGGCAGAGCAGTGCTGGAGGGACCAAGGTAAGGGCATAGGGGCAGGAATTCACCCACCACAACATCTGCAGATCCAAACAAAAGGGGCAGTCCATTCTCCTTTAGCTTCACTAACTTCAGACTAGAATACCCCCAAAAGGGTTTTAGGGATTGGGTCACACCAGTGCAGATATTCTGGACCTACAGTATATAGCACCTCACAGCTAGCCCAACCTGCTGCACCACATGCCAATGTGTGCACCAAACACACCAGTGCCCTAAAGCAACAATAGAGGCCAGCTCACATCTTCCCTCCAGTGGGGTCCACGTATGGCCCCCAAAGCTGTTGCTGTAGGATACCAATCCAGAAGCTTTAAATTAGCTGCCATGATTGGGCACAGCCAGACAAAAAACTGGGCTTTGAGTCATTTGCAGGAAAAGTTAAGCAAATCATCATACAATTACACTGCTCACAGCTCTGTCCAGTGCCCAATCACTTATTAATACCCTGCATCTTGCCCATTGATCTCAGAATCGGTCTGCGTCATGTACTGTATGATCAAGAATATAAAGTCTACTGATTAAAATGTTATCACATATGTGCTTCTTTTCTGTAAAGTAATGACATGGTAAAGCTCAAAGTAAACATATTCTTTTTTGGAAATCGTTGTTCCCTTTTGATGATACATTGTGATGCATGCAGGGGGAAAAAAACATTTTGCATAAATTGTTAGCATAATATTAAGATAAGATTAAGTCAGGTTCATGAGGGCACAAATGAGCATGACTGACAATATTTTACAGGTTTGCGATCACATCCCTTCCAGTGTAAACACAATGCAGGAGCATTGTGTAGTCTGCTACAAGCACTCCCTATAACAGGTAATCAGATCGCACATATATAGTTCAACTGTCATTTTGCTAGGCGTTCAGCTTTATCTTGTGCATGATACATTATTTGATCATAATTTTAACATGTTCTTAATTTGAATTCTACTTAGTGAATATGTTATTTTTATAAAATATCAAGCAGCTATATATGGGTTTATACAGAGACATCTCCATGTTAACAGGAGCAGTGAAACATGGATTCATATGGAAGTCCACATCTCTTGTATTAGAATGCATCCTTCTGGAGGATGAACTAAATGTTCCATCATCAATTAGTTTATCTTGCATCTGAAAGATCAGATCCCCTGGGATGTAATAGAGTTGATACATCAAATGCTGAATATTTATGAAGGCTTCTAGTGTAGTTTTAAGCAAAACATCGATCCTTGCCATGTATGCAGGATTTGCTGTCAACATACTAGAGAATTAATTTCAATGGCCAGTATTTTAGATAAAAAAGACGGTATCAGACAAATTACAGTAGTTTTACCCCTGGTATTTAGATTCTGCTAAAAGGTTTATATAAAAGAAAACCTATACACAATAGAGAACCTTTGATAACCATGCCTTTGTGTTTCTCTTATCACTAAGAGCATTACCTGCATATTACACAGCTGCCCTGCAGCTTTTCACATCTATTTGCAAATGTATACAATTGAGACTACTGTTTGAAATTAAAAAGGCACAATAGACAGGTTGTCTTTGTTGGTTGTTATGACATTTTCTGAGAAGCTTTTTCTCTTTTTTTGAATGCACATCAAATTGCACAACACCCATATTATTTTTAAATTGACCGTGGAGCTACAGTTTTGCTTTCTGATGCATTAGGGGTCTGAGTTTTAAGTTAAGTTTTGCTGTGTCTATGCTTCTAAAGTAGCAAGCACCATAGGGAGCATGACGGTAACTAGTCACAAGTAAGTTTGTTCTCAATTTAGTACATGCATTTTAGATGTACCAGTCTCACAGTCTAGAGTAGGATGGAGCCAGGGCTGGTTTTAAACAAAAAAGGGCCCTGGCCAATAATTTTAAATTGGGCCCAATATCCTGAAATTCTGTACTGTGTCGCCAAGCTGTCCTCGGAAAAGGAAAGGCATAAAGCTAAACTAAAAATGGGGAGGTCTACATAATGCAAGGTCTCCTGCAGTAAAGGCAAAATGTGGGTGATTTTTTTAATGGTTGTGCTTAAACTATACATTATTTTTTTTAGCCTGTACATGACAGCAGCATAAGTACCCTTTCAAAGCCCCGACCCCAACATACGCATATAAACTCAAACACATGCATAGGGTGTGCCTACATACAAAACGGACAAATGCCTTACACGTGTGGGTATTGTCATGCATGCCATAATGAGGGCAATTATTCTAGGGCAAATATTTATGGCCAACTATACACAGACAACCTGTAGAGGCGTTTAAAGTGTTTGTCTATGGACAATGGACCAAGGTTTTTCAATGTTTCATGGATGCATTCAATTTTGAGTCTTGGCATGTTTGCTATCTGAATGCTCAATGTAACCATCTTTTATATTTTTGAAAAAAAATGGGTATTATATTGTGTTTATGTGCATTTTTACTGAACTTTGCAAAACTTTTTTTACTAAATGGTTGCACTAATATTGTGGCGTACACATTTGCAAATACCAATATTTTATTTTCTATGGTCTTTGCTTGTAGAAAATATATACTTTTAGGGAACTCAAAACAATTTTAGGCCTAAAATGTGCCTAAAATTTTAACGTGTGCAAACAACACACAATTGCTCTGACAACAATAGGGAAAGAAAATACTTTGGAAGTGCCATAAACCTGCAGCCAGCCTCTACAATGTACTCCTTTAGAAGTGACACACAAAAAAAACCTATAGGCACCATATAACAATCATGTTCCTAGACTGCTTCTGTTTGTGAACAAAGCAGCTAGGAGATCCCAGGTGATGTAATTCACCAACTATAGTCATAACCATATTTGGTCAATAGCATTAGCCAGGTGCTGCAGAGGATCTGTTATTTGTCATGAGGGTAGCAGCATTTGAAGGTTATCGCTTGGCGAGAGTCGTTCGGAGCGATAAATACTGGATCCACATTGTTGGACAATGTGATTGACAATGGACTTACATTGTCGTAAATTTTATTAATATATTTTTGGGGATTCTTTTTTTTTTTTTTAATGAACTCACTTTACATGCATATAAGTGGAGGTCCCGATATGTAAAGGCCCATTCTTCAGAAAGAGACTTCCAGATCCTAATAAGTCTCTTAGCAGATAGGAGTCAAGGAAGATGCTTTACCAACTCCCTTGCAAGATATCCCTTCTATATCAAGGGCATGTGGCCTGCTATGATTCAGGAGGAAAGACCACATGCTCGCTGACTTCCCTTTTTTGGTCAGCCAGACTTCATGCCTGGTTAAGTATCTGTTACGGATTTTGAGGGTAACAACACACTCTTTTTAAAGGGACAGTACTCGTTTGTGTTAATGTGTTAAAGAAAAAAGTGTAGTGGTCCTCCTCTAAATCCACAACAGTATTCAGCCTTTTGGCCTGGTTGGCCAGGAGAGGGGGGGAGACAGAGAGCATGCAGTCACTTCATACTGAACCATAGCAGTGCACATGTCCTCAAACATTGTAAGGGTGCCATACAAGAAAGGGGGCAGTAAAGCCAGCCTCCATCCCATTGTAAAGTACCTTGTTCCCATGCTGATGGGGACAAGGCCTTTAATCATCACATCCTGTTCCCAAAAGGTACGAGGGGGTCTGCAGGTGGACCCCAGATATCTTACCCCTCAACATAAATGAGTTATTGAAACTCATTCACAAAAGAGTAAATAATAGATCAAGCCCTGCCACTATGCAAGTCTTTTATTAAAGCTTCCCCAAAAGTCCCTTGATGTAAATCCATGTCACAATTCTCAACTTACCTGTATCAATCGCAGGGGTCCTCGCACTCACAGCATGGCGTTAATTGGCACTCTTGTCGGTGACTTGTGTCCTATAACTTCCCCGTGTGAACATAGTGAGGCCTCTTGCACATGTTTAATGGCATCCTTACATCAAAATGGCAGCACTGGAGTGCTTCCGTTTATAGGCAGGAATTGTCACCACAAAAAAGGCATGGGTAGTTGAGCAATGCATTGGGGGACATGTACAAATGCAAAATATAAATTAAAAAAAAAAATACTGTTCAGTAGGGAGAGGCAGCAAAACATTTGAATACATTTTTACATTGGGGATTGCTTCTGCCACACCTCCATTGGCAATTCCTTCTGCCACACCTCCTGTTCATCACTTGTTTGATCACTATAAAGCTGCAAGGTTCCAGAGAGATAGTGCTCAGTTGTTTCAGAGCCATCCACAGTGTGTTCCAGTTGTTAGCCGTATGATTCCATTACCTGACCTTTGCTTCATTTATCAAGTTTTATCCTTTGCTGCCTGCCCTGAACTTATGCTTCATTTGACTATGATTATTGGAATTACCTTTTTGTACCACATATTTAGAATCTGTGCCTGATTCTTCTCCAGGAGTACGCTATCCCAAGGTGTATGCCCCTGCATATCCAATTACTGACAATCCAACACCGATCACGATAAGCGATGCCTGATAACCCAGCTGCCATGCCACTACTGCCATGACAAATGACAGTTGACTGTCACTGCTGGAATGTAAACAAAAGGGCTGGGGAACCTGGGTGACATCATTGATCAAATATGATCATGGCCATACTTGGTCAGTGATGTCACTCTGGATCCTTACCAACTTGTTTACAATTTGAAACAAGCTGGAAGAAATCCGTCATGTAGAGGCAGTAGTAATAGCACACTGAATTACAGACTTCCTGCTGCATCAGCCAAAGGTTTGAGTGGGTGGGTGGGAAAACTGACCAAATGTAACTAGTATAACTCAAATCCAGCCTTTTCTCAGTTCAGCAAACAGGCAGGCAAACTGATGTTCAAGCCAAATCCTAAGTTCATCCCTAATATTAAACATATAGATCATCTATTGCAAGAAAGGAACTGGGGTGGTTCACAGAAAGTGACCTTCAAAGATCAGCAGAAAATGCCCCCTGTAATAATAATGAAGTTGTATGAACCCCAAACTGAGTGGGGGGTTAAGGGAAATGGGGAACTCGTACTGATTGCAATGCCATTCCAAATTTCTCCATAATTTACAAAATCAGCAACAAAAAATTACATTTAAAGCTTATGTCTGTTCTGCAGAAAGGGACAACTAAAGACACAGATCTCAAACAACCTTTAAAAAATCCAGGTTTACAGCCCAATTGACAGAAACTAGAACTTTTAGATGTTATTCTGAGTATAGTGGCCTCAGCCAAATCAGGGTTACTCATGTCAGCCCTGCTTATTTTCTGCTCTGATTGGCTCTCCTCAGGTTTCCACAGCTAATCAGAGCTGCCCATCTCCCTCCTTTTCAAACTTGCAGCTAAATCAGCCTCTAGAATTCCTAATCTAAATCCTGCACAGCTTTTACTCCCTGCTTGAGCAATACTATCACTAGCTCGCCATTGTGCCACAGAGCCTTGCAGCTCTGTTTGCTATTACCTACAGTCTTCCATTTCCTGTGTAACAACCTTTGGCCTTGTAGTGATCCGCATCCACCGACCTTTTGGCTTGTGTCTTGGTAATCCTCATACACCATCTGCTGCGTAGGTGATCCAGGGGGGCAATGACCTGGGGTTAGCATGCAGTAAACCCATCTCCACCATGAGAAAGCTCTAGGTTTGCCCCTTCCTGTTCCACAGTTCCAGATCTTGGTTGTATCCGTTAACATGGCTGTTGGTCTACAATTATTACACCCCTCCAATCACTCAAGTGTAGCTAAAGGCCACAGCATTGAGTCTGGACCCTGACACACAAGACTATAAGTATCATAAACATGACTTAGCAGAATCTGGAGAGCCTCTTAAGGGAATCATGTTATAAATGTCCCTGTCAAATAGTATGGAGAAAAACACATCTGTTAGCCTGGGGTTAGTGATCTATACTACTGATATACAGGTGAACTGCTGAGAGTAACATTTCATACAAAATCAATCATTCCGTTCTATGATAAAATGACATTCATAACAAGTGTTTACACAAATGTATAAGAAAATAACAGTTAGGTAGGCACCAAACATTATATTATATTACTGTTGGCAAAAAGCTAATGGGACACATTACTCCTTCTGAGGAAGGCATACCTGGGATTTATATCATGCAATTTCATTCTCTGCAAAAATACATTGGTTGTTGGACAGTAAAAATGGTCACCTGGAAAAATTGACATATTGACATTGTTAGCCGCTGACCTCACCTCTGATCACTGGACCCAGAAGTAAATTACATCACTTCCAATGTCACTGTGCACATTCTCCAGCTCTTGTAGCCAGGAGAAAAAGTTGGTGAATCAGAGTGCTGCTTCATCAGTTTATTTGGGGTCCCTAGGTGCATTAGGGCTCTAACAGATCCCTGATGTCTCCATAAAGTGGACCTGTCACATCATATTTGCTATTACATAGGGGGCTTGTTAGCCCCCTATGTGATGGCAATAAAGTTAAGTGTAAAACAAAATGTAAAAATTAAAGTAACCAAAAAATTCAAAAACTTTTTACAAGTCCCCCGCCCCCACGTACATGCATATACAAACACAAGCACGCATTGGGTGCACCTATGTGCAAAAATGAAAATTGTGGCACACGTTACATATCGCCTTGGATGTCAAAGTGAGATCAATAATTCTGGGGGCCATAAATCATGGTAAATACTAAACACATGATGGCAGCTACTGGCTGTGTGTGCAAAGGGCTAACTGCTGAATTAACCTGTTCCACTGACATCCACTCTGTTTGCTGTCACTTAGATTGAGACTGTTGTCCCATGTTGGAAAATCTCTGAATAGGGTTAGGAGTGCAATTGTCACACACCTCCATATTTAAAAGTATAACATCCTCTTGTTTTAGTAGGTGAATGGATTAACTTGCCCAGGTATGGAATGTAAGGCCATACAGAGTCCAACACTAAAGAGAAAAAAGTTATTGCAGTTCTTATGGCATCAAAATATTCCTAAATTATCTGCCACAAACAACCCAATTACTGTGCCACTAGGCACGATTATGGATGAGCCAACAGAAGTGTCCTATCACCCACATCACCCATCACATGTAAGTGCTCAACATCCCCTTTCACCACCCCACATATACACATCCTCATTTGCTCATCACTCCCCATCCACACACCTGGCACCAGAGTGTTGCGCTCCTGCCTTCTGATTTTTCCTGTTCAATTGCTGCATTTAATGTGTTCACGGTCGAGCCAACAATACTGTGGAGATCCTTTGGATTGCGGATGCTGCCTACCTGTTAGTCAGATCACACATATTCACATCATCTACTGTCGGATGAAAAACATGGGCCACATGCTTTCTTTCCACACTTCCAAATGCCTATCTTTTTTGGCCAGCAGGAGAGAGCGACCGGAAGTAGAAAGGCATAGACACTAGCCCAGGAGGATCTGAGAATGGAAAGTTTTAGTTTAGTGTTAATGCAGAGGGACCTTGGGGAATAGGTGGCCCTGGGCAATTGCCCAGTGTATCCACCCCAAACACTGGCCCTGGATGGCACACTAAAGAGATAACTTGCATCCATGCAGCATCCACATATATTTTCAAAACTATGCAAATAAACACTTCTGGTTGTGCTGTCGTTGTATTGCAAAATAAATTTAGTGTGTATAAAGAATTTCACAGCATCTAAAATCAATGTCAATTGCATCTCTAGTGAACTCATACTATTAGCTTTCTGCCTCTGGCATGTAGAAATAATAGGCTTACCTACCTGTGATGTCAAAATCAGCCAGAAGATGGAGCTGAAGAGAAAACATATCTCTTAATAGCAGCTTAGACTGTTCTCCTTTAATGAAAAACTCCCAACATCCCACACCCCAAAGAGAAGGAAACAAGTGCATTTTGGGAGTTCAGACTCCCTTTTAGAACCAAGGAAAGGAATCCACTGCACATGTCTGGAAAGAGCCTAAATCCTTCTTAGGCAGCATCACTGGTCATTACATGGACTTGTTCCTTGCTGTATTTGTAAGCTGACACTGTATTTACATCTTATATATACTTAAAGGGAATTTATCAAAATTAGAGTAGGCAGAATCTGGAGCAGCTGTAAAGATTTGAAAATGAAAGAGAAGCTGATTGGTTGCCATGCACAACTGCTCCAGATTTTGTCTGCTCCCGTTTTGATAAATTCCCCTCACTGTATGTTTCTATGTGCTTTTACCTGTTTCACCCCAATGTGTAAGCAATCAAACAAATACACCTTTGTGTTCAAGGAGTCTAAAAGTCTTAAGGATTATCACTGATTGCTAGAGGTCCCTTAGTTCTAGTCAAATTGCCAGTTGTTTCACGAGGCCTGGTTGCTGAAGCATGACCATCTACAGAAAAATATCTAAATAAAAAATGGTTTAACAGCCCATCTGTACTGCTCTGCACTTGATGTAAGCTTGATGCTTACAACAAATGTCCACAGCAGGGGAAAAAAAACTGTTAAAAGACATGATTTTTATTCCAATACATTCCAATACAGGCCTTAGTGGCCTGTAATTTTGGTACAAGGCCACTGTACATCATACAGACCTTCTGAATATATGTTGCCCGTATTCTATTCACGGTTACTTTTTTATATTACTGTCCCCATATCAGTAAAGCAGAAGATACATCTAGAACATTCAACATTACAGAGCAATAAAGAACTAGTGTATACACATGTGTTTCAGATCTTTTAAAAGGACAAATATATTTTTTAAAAAGAGCCCACATTCCCTAGCCCCTAAGCTAATCTGAGCTAGAACCCCTCCATACCCCTTCCCCCTGGTGTTTAGATCTTTGAGACTAAAATCAAGTCTATGGGACCTTCTATCAACTGGGAATTGTCTGAAAGGCTTTTTTATATGTTTTCTACATTGTAGCAGCTCTTACAGTCTTTGCAACCTTTTTGTTTTTGTACATATAGTTAATATAGTCTCAGAAAGTACTTAGTAGGCTCTTCTGTCATGTAGCTGGTGATATTTCTGAAAACCCTGGCTCTTCTTGCTAATTTACCAATCTCCTAAGGCCATCCCTAAGCTAAACATATCATCTCCACTGCTTGGCTGAACGTCCTAATACTCTAATACTTGTAACCTCACTAAAATCCCCTTTGTTCTCATTGCTCTTGTTGCTGTAACCTCTAACCTTCATCTTTGGAACGCCTGCTTGTTATTCCTCAAACTTACTCATATCCATGATCTTTTTGTTTATAAACCTTTTGTTTTTCTAGGGCAGATAAAAATATGGCTGGCTTCTTCCGACGCAAATTTCTCCCCCTGCTGTGGAGCAATGTATATTATATAATACGTATATATACTACATACAAAGTTAAACATAGATGTTAATCATAATCATTCCAAATATAGTCTGCAATTAATGTATTTAGAGGAGGTTTTGGAATCATTTAGTAATGATTCCTACCACTGATTTCACATTGTTGATTTAATTTGGGATGTTAATATATTAAAATAATTATAGCTGATGACTGAATGTGTTTTCACTGCATGCATTTTCTGTCCTACTTTTTTTGAAGGAACACGTAATTTACAAACTCCTGGAAATCTCATCAGTGTTGATTACTTTTAATTAACAGTTTGATGATTCAATGTTTAAAATAAATGCTAGTACATGCAACTCTATCTTGGTGATTTATAAAGCTTCACATTCTTTTTAATCTGTTACTTCCTTTTTGCTTTTAAATTTATCAGAGATTCTAAAGAAAAATAGTTAAAAGCCTTTTTTCTTAACTCCAGTAGTTTTGCTTAAGCTGCCCATACATGGATGACATTTTGACTGTTTCCTGCTGAATTGGCCAAAATCCAATCCAAGGGGGGCCCTGTTGGCCCTAACTGACTCAACAAAAAAGTTTATTTTCTAATCGACATTTGTCAAAAGGATCCGGGTGAAGAATTGTCAGCCAAACAGTGACTGCATTCAAGCAGCTGAAGTAACTGTTTGGGTATTCTGAAAACTACGCGCTCCGGCTATTATTATACAAAATCCAGCAAGTGAGATTCCTCCATCTACGCTCTTTAGTGTGGATGGAGGAATTGAGTGATTTTTCTTGTTTAGCCCATGAGTTGGAAAAATCTTAAAGTGTATGGCAAAATATGTGCAAACAAAAATAACCCACAATAACTAGTCCAAATCTCTTATAAACACTGTATTTACTGGATTCAGCATCTCCAAACACAGAATATGTTTGACGATCTACAGTGTACAACATAGTAACTTAGTTGGTAAGGTTGAGTAAAGACACAGGTTCATCTATTTCAACTTGTATTTATTTATTTATTTAATATAGTTCTGACAATTTAGGCAATGCTGTACATACTGCACATTGACATCAGTTTGTGCACATTTGAGAATAGATTGAACACTTTAATGAAAAACACTATCCAAAATGCTTAAACTGAGATTCAAAAAAAAAAAAAAAAGCAGGAAAACTCAACAATGAATGCCTCCTACACCTACAACCCCAAATGAATGGTGCTACCCCAGTTTAAAATCCCAATTTCCTCAGTAGATCTAACAGCAAAAGCAATGGCCCCCAGTTAATTTATCAAGAGCCTTGTGGCTACAAGCAGACTAAAAACAACCAATAATAAAAGAAAACTAAAAAATAATAGGGTTTCTGGAGGGGTGTGATTGACCAGCCAAGAGAGATATGCTAAAAATATATCAAATTTTATTTTGTATGATATTAAAAGCGATACATTTCACATTTCATATATATATAACAAAGACCCTGCATGGGATTTTTTTGTGTAAGCATTAATTTGATACATACATATTGACATGATCCAAGTTATTCAAAGTAAAAAACATGATATTAATCACAAGGTTGACAAAAATATAATTGCCCCTATAATGGCTTAGCTTAATAGGTCCCTATTTCGGACCTAATTGGGACCTATTAAGCTAAGCCATTATAGGGGCAATTATATTTGTGCCAACCTTCAGGTAATCAATGTACATTGCAAGGATTTTATCAAACTTTGCTGCAGATTCTTACCTTTTTCTGTTCTGAAGAAATGTTTATTCCAGCATGTCCTTTCCAAACTGATTCCTGAATGAGAGGGTATGGATTGTTATAACCACCTGGTGGACATCCTTTATTTTAATGAAGATAATTGCAGTGTCTGCAATGCTTGTAGCAGTAATTACCCCTAAGGGAGTGCCTCGCCAAAAAGTAAATTTCCATTGCAAGCAACACCTAAAATTTTACTTGCATCTAAGTGTAGACTTCTGAGAAAATCAGTCAGCCAGCCAATCACAGAAGCAGGAAGTGACATTTCTGGGGGAGTTTAGTACACCAATTGTGTAGAGAAAGCCTCCTGGTCACCATATTGCATTAAATTCTTTTAAAGGTTTTTAGAAAATTACACCGCATGCAGTTTTCAGTCCAAAAGGCATTTTTAAAATTAGATTAAAAGATTTTTGCTGTGTCTCTTTTGATCTATCGTTTACATTTAGGTGTCCATACATTTTCACTGCGAACATATGCCTTAATCATTTTGTTATATTTCCCTAAATCCAATTTTTCCCCCCTAAAGATTCTTACTGTATGTATGAATTTAATATACCTTTTACATTGATGTGCCCATGCCGGTCTTTATAAAAACTAACTTTTTGTTTTCAGGATTATCTATCCTAATATTTATCTTTTTTCCTCTGATCATATTTTTTTTAAAATTATGATTACCAACAACATAATAACTAGATAATACAGCTATCCATAAAAATCTAGCCTCAATTGAATATATTTGCTATCAAACATATTCATTTGTTCATCTATTCGTTTTATATTTGGTCTATTTTTTTCATCTGTTCTTATATTTCGTCTGTATTTAGTCCCACATATACCCTTTACTGAAAAAGAGAGAGAAATAACATTGGGCACAAACTAGAGCATTAAATGTAATTAATTAAATAGTAGTAATAGTTGGACTCAAACGTCCTCCAATATTAACTGGCTTATCACAGTTGCCCTGGGAAACTCAAGTATTCAGTAAGCAATAATAGTGACCTGTATACAGGTGAAACTCAAATAATTAGAATATCGTGCAAAAGTTCATTTATTTCACTGATGCACCTTAAAAAGGTGAAACTAATATATGAGATAGTTCAAGCCATGACTTGTCATAATTGTGATGATTATGGCTTACAGCTCATGAAAACCCCAAATCCACAATCTCAGAAAATTAGAATATTACATGCAATCAATAAAACAAGGATTGTACATAGAACAATATCGGACCTCTGAAAAGTATAAGCATGCATATGTACTCAGTACTTGGTTTGGGCCCCTTTTGCAGCAATTACTGCCTCAATGCGGCGTGGCATGGAAGCTATCAGCCTGTGGCACTGCTGAGGTGTTATGGAAGACCAGGATGCTTCAATAGCGGCCTTCAGCTCTTCTGCATTGTTCGGTCTCATGTCTCTCATCTTTCTCTTGGCAATGCCCCATAGATTCTCTATGGGGTTCAGGTCAGGCGAGTTTGCTGGCCAATCAAGCACAGTAATCCCACGGTCATTGAACCAGGTTTTGGTGCTTTTGGCAGTGTGGGCAGGTGCCAAGTCCTGCTGGAAAATGAAGTCAGCATCCCCATAGAGCTCGTCTGCGGAAGGAAGCATGAAGTGCTCCAAAATCTCCTGGTAGACGGCTGCGTTGACCCTGGACTTAATGAAGCACAGTGGACCAACACCAGCAGATGACATGGCTCCCCAAATCAACACAGACTGTGGAAACTTCACACTGGACTTCAAGCATCTTGCAGTGTGTGCCTCTCCATTCTTCCTCCATACTCTGGGTCCTTGGTTTCCAAATGAGATGCAAAATTTGCTCTCATCAGAAAAGAGGACTTTGGACCACTGAGCAACAGACCAGGTCTGTTTTTCTTTAGCCCAGGTAAGACGCTTCTGACGTTGTTTGTTGTTCAGGAGTGGCTTGACAAGAGGAATACGACATTTGAAGCCATGTCCAGGATCCCTGTGTGTGGTGACTCTTGATGCACTGACTCCAGCCTCGGTCCACTCCTTTTGAAAGTCCCCAACACTTTTGAATGGCCCTTTCCTGACAATCCTCTCCAATACTTAAAATGACCCTTTCTTGGATCTAGAGTGCATGTGATGCACCTGTTCTGAAGAAGTGGCTAATAGCCTCAAAGCACAATATATAGCGTTTTACTGTAATTAAACCCATAAAATAGGTTTTATCTTGGGACTCAAGAGCTTTCCTACGGTCTGCTCCATTTGCAAAATCCACAAATACCAGGCACCTCGGCAACACAAGCATTTTGGGACCTTTGTAGCACCTCTTATCCTACCAACTACTCCTGATGTAGCCCACCCTAAGGGGAAAAAGGCATGGTTCTTCCTACAAATTGAATGTGACCACCCAGCGGAAGAAAGATCTGCATAGAGACAGATATTCTCCTCATGCTTGAGGTTGTATGTCATTTCTATGGTTTACTAAAATCTACACAGATATACTAAAATCTACACAGATATTGACTTAAAATAATAAATTAGTTATGGTTTTCAACACAAAGGTGGAGAATTGCAACTTTTTGTTCCTTTCAAATTTCTGTCCTGGTGACACCTATTAGGTCAGACAGTATGATGAAATCTCCTCAAAAGTAACATATTAAATAAATTAAGACAAGTTCTACCTCTTCATCACTCTGCATTAAGGTAAAACATGTCTAGTATCTTTATGTACCCCATCCACTTACCTCCATTTTCCAAACTTCCCGGGTGCGGGGGAAGGTTGCTGAGGGCAGAGGAATCATAGGCTCTTTCTGCTATTAGTCAGTCATTTGGGAGGAGAGGGGGGGCGTGGCCTGCAGCACACTGTATCAAAAGGGGCACACAGCTACTTTCATGCATGGCCAGGAATGAGCTCACATGGGTGTCTCAACAGCCGGCTAGAGGTGAACCGATGGACTGATGAGGGCACCTGCACACAGGTGGGGGGTACAGCTGTACTCAACAGCCAGGACCTTGATGTAAAAAAGTTTATTCCCAGGAATCTACAGGTACAATGTTACAAGCATGACAAGATACACAGGCTCTGACATGTTTTGCCAAAAAGTCTTAATCATATACCTCTAATCATAGATCAAGTCTCTATGATTAAGCCTTTTTGGTGAAACATATCAGAGCCTGTGGATCTTATCATGCTTGTAACATTGTAGATTCCTGGGAGTAAACTATTTTACATCGAGTTTCTGGCGTTTGATTGCGGCTTTACATGTATTGAATTACTGGTGACAGCCGTAGTGTGCCTCGGTCGGCTGACACCAGGCCTTTTGGATGGGACTGATGTGTTTGGGCATTCAAATGTGAGAGGTGAACTTATCACAAACAAGATTAGAGGATTTATATAATTGCAGGCTTTTCATTCATAAAAAAAAATACCTGAAGGTTTAATATCACTTCATTTATAAAGTAACCTTTTTGCCTAAAAAAAATTCTTATGCAGGTTTCCACATACAAATGTTGAACTATGACATTGCTAAATTTAAGTGAGTCACATAAGTCATTAGAAGAAAAGGCTATTTATGGTAATCAGCATGTTGTTGTTAACAAATTACCGTTTATAAGTTACCGATTACAAAGTCTTGTAAGTGGACTTGAAATTGTATTTAATTTCCCTGAAGACTTAACAACCATTATGGCAGTTACTTACTGTGAGTGAAAGTTCAGCATGTTTGACAAGCACCATGATTATTAGCTCTTGTGACTTCCCAGTGGAAAAGATTATTTAAAGCACTAGGTTAAATGTGTTCACACTTTATAGACTCCATAGCACAGGGATAGCATGAGCATCCATTGCAATGGAGTTTAAAAGGAGAAAGGCCAGTTGCAAATCAAAGCAATTGACAATCCCAGGGAGAGTTGGAGCCAAGAGCTTTGAAGGGAGTATGGAAGAACAGTCAGGATCTCTCTTCAGATGTTATCACACAACCTGTGAGAACTCACTTTAGCATAGAACAGATACAGGAAATAACAGAAAGAGAGAAATCTTTGAATTCAGTGGAGCTTGCCACAAACTTTTTACAGTAAACATATAACTCAATTATAAGCCAGATTTGGTTGCTTTATATTGGTTGGGTAGAACATTTGATTGCACAATGACTGTGTACTGCATAAATCATCATACCCTATTCCTGTAATCTGAATATTTGGCACGGTTAGAGATTGTAACAATGATTTGTAGTTACTCGATCTCAAGGATTTTCTAAACAGATTAGAATTTAGGTTAGGTGTGAAGGTTAAAGCTTGTGTAAGTAGAATATTTGTGCTTGAAATCTTGGCAAGGGCAAGCTTGTTAAATTACTGTATACATTATGTTTTTTTTCCAACTTGTACGATCCTGTGTACGTGTGATTATTAGTAACCATACATATATAAAAGGAGTATAGATTCTGTGGGACTGACATTTTCCTCAACAGTGTAGAATTTCAGTAAAACATTAGGGTGTATGATTCATATACCCCTTGTTTTTGTTTCCATCTTGTAATTACTATCCTGTGTATGTGTGTGCTTATTTGTAACCATGCATATAAAAAAAAAGAGAATAGATTCTGTGAACTTTTCCTCAACAGTGTGGCATTTCAATAAAACATTTGGGTGTATGATTCATATACCCATTCCTGGATTTGGGACTGTAAAGTCTCATTTGATGGATGATTTCAGTGATGACTTGAGAAAAAAATGGAATACTACCTTGAAACAGATTATAACAACATAGTTGTTTTGCCATTTATGGAGTAACAGCATAAAGATAATAATCATCCAATATTTACATCAATTTAGCAAAGAGGATTTAGTTGCAGTCCCCCTACAATTTAATAGTGTGAAACTTATTTCATAATTATTCATATCTGATAATAAAAATTACAGGTTTTTTTTAGGAAAACTAGTATGTATACTTTGCTTTAATTGCATAAAAAAATAACTGATTCATCTGCCTTTGGTAATGTTTATTTCATCTGTGTGATCTACCACCATGTGATATTTAGAATGTGAATGTGATTGCAACAGTTTTAGCTCGGTCATTCAATACCATGCCTATTTTGATGTAACAACTATTATGGCAATTATTGTGGTAACTTTTATGTGAATAGCAACAGTGTTTTCTTTCTTTGATAGTATTTATGGCCACACAGTTTTGCATCAATTTGGATTGTAATATGAGTACTCATCATACACATTATTGGTATAATTGATTGGTTATAACTTATTATACATAGGGGCTGGGAGTTTTGACCCTTCTCTCTTACTGCCTTTTTCATACAATTGTATACCATTCAAATGTTTGTGACATCTCTCAAAAGATACATGGAGTTCTGTGTGAGGGGAATCGTTTTATAGGGGTGTGTGTATACCTGTCTATACTTTTAGCATGTGCATTAAAGTGATTTTTTGAGGGATATAAAAAGGCAAATGAGGATATGAGGGGGAAAAAAAAAGGAGTACCAAAATAATTTTTATAAAACTTCCTCTAATCTTGACTACCCTTCAAAATTACTCTACACAGCGGGGCATGGCGAGTAAGATGGCCGCGGTCTGAAGAGGCTCCGCAACACGCGGTCCCCCGAGAGCATCGTTCAGCTATCATTAGCAGTTTGAGTGACACCGGGACACTGACGATCAGTCCCCGATCCTCGGTACCCCCAGTGGCAGCGATATGCAGCAGAGCAGGAGGCAGAAAGACGCACGAAAGTCGCAGCCCCAGCAACGAGGTACACCCAAGATGGCGGCCGCACGAACAGCACCAGGGCTGGCTGCCTCGAGGCACCTTCTACTAGACGAGCAGGACTCGTCCTCCCTGGATAGCCTGCCCATTACCCAGGGTGACGACCAAGTGGATCCTAGAGATGCAGCACTGTTGGAGAAGTTTCAAGCTATGCTGCACACTGAACTGACGGCAGTCTCTGATAAGCTAAATGAGACACTGACCAGAGAGCTCAGGGATCTAGGGGCACGTACAGATCAGCTGGAGATTCCCCTTTAAACTCCTGTTTGCCTACCAAGGGAAAACGTATGCAACTACGACTCCCACAGAGCTGCGACAGGCGCTCCGAGATATTGGGCTCCATACTTCACCACAGAAGCCGACCTCGCAACCCGCGACCAGTCCTCGCCGACCACCCCCGAGCCCTCTGTGGGAGAGGAAACAGAGGCCTAAACAGCAACGCATCTAACGACCTAAGGGACCACCAGCACCCCCTGACCCTACCTTAATGACAGCAATCCCACTATGCCACCGGCCGGTGGCCAATACTCCCTTCATAGGGCGCCTTGCCCTCTATACATCGTTAGGTGATCCAGGTTACCAGTGTTATTCTAGCCTCCTTGGTCTCAGGGACTGTATACTACCGTTGGCTTGAAAGTTTTCTGCCTATTACAGTCATCTATGCCCACCTACCGCTGAAACAGAGTTAGCTTACTTCACGTTATTTTGGTTAAGCATGAAGTGTCATGTACAAGTTATTTACTTCTATTGCTCTCGTGAGGGACCGGGTGACTAGCACCCCCCCCGTGAGACCTGTGAGAAGGAGGATGGATTTTTCCACCCCCCAACTCACGCCACTTGTCCCTTGGGACAGCTTGCCTAGTTGCATGCTATTAACATGTTGCGTTTACCTTTCCCTGTATTGGGAACTTACTTTTCTTTACTGTTCTAACTTTCTTTCCCTCTCTCTTGGTCCATCGGAACCCTGGAAACGGCGTCTACTCCTGCATCCCAGAGGATCCCCCGTGAGTCACATCTATTGTTGGGGTATGATCTGTACTGGTACTCTGTATTGCTCTCTTATTGATAGAAGCCATGGCTGTTGCTTTTAGTGTATACTCACATAACGTTCAAGGTCTGAGCTCCTCACAAACGCAATAAGGCATTTTCTTACTACTCATCATGTCACGCGGACATTGTCTGCCTGCAGGAGACTAGATTCTCCACCGCCTCTTGTCCTACGTTCCTGCATAAACACTTTCCCACATTCTATAGTGCTAACTTTCGGGAAAAAAAGAGAGGAGTACTCATAGCTATCAGAAAAAACCTGCCTTTTGTTTGTGATAGGCAAATATCAGACCCTACTGGATGTTATGTGATCCTCATAGGGACCCTATATGATGTAGAACTAACTATAGTGTCCTACTATTGTCCCAACACGCACCAACTAAGATTTTTATCCCATCTGCTTCTGGTTGTATCACACCACTCAAGAGGGATCTTGCTCCTAGCCGGGGACACAAATCTCGTACTGCACCCGCGAGCTGATAAGTCTAGGCCAGGCACTTTGAATGTCCAAGCTATGCCCGCTG